>NC_143528.1:20194572-20357572 GCF_031878675.1 Megascapheus bottae | reverse complement strand
GTTGATGTAGAAAAGTTCAGTGGGGATGAATGTTCTAAAATATATATTACTTCATTTAATAAACATCTTTATAACTAGAGTTACATTTTGTCATGTGCTGAGCATTTTGGATAGCAAGAGAAGACGGATGGCAAGCAAACCCTGTGTTTGCTTGGAGTAGAAAATTGAGAGATCCAGATAAATAAAGTTCATTAGAGATTTCATATGGAATGAGTCTAGGATGTAGGCAAAATTTCCCCTGTGGTTTAGCAGGATGGCTTTGTCCTGGTGTATAGCATTTCAGAGACCCTGTTTCTGGGTGCCAGTTTCCCCCATTCAAGGATGCTTTTGCAGCTGCACTAAGGTGTAGGGATTTCATCTTCTGTAATAACCTGCAGCTGTATCACCACTCCATGCATGAAGTTGAATATTATACACCACCCCTGGAGTTGCTTCAGACCCAAAGCAAACTATTTCCAACTTTTCAGGATCAGTGAAGGGCCACCTTTCAGTGGAATTTAAAATATTTCTCCAATTAAGTTCCAGACATACAGAGTCGGTTTTGACTATGAGAAGAAAGGGACAGCCAGTTTAGCAGAGTTAGTCTTTAAAATATTGGCTACCTAGGGATTGAGAAGCTAGCCCTCTGTCTGCTTACCAAAAGAAACACCTGCATTCAGGAGCCAGAGGGCAAACTCTGCCTTCCCTGAAGGCGAAAGGAGACAGGAAAATCTCTGGATTTTCCAAGGCTGTTAGCAAATACTGAAGATCTAAGAAACACATGCCTAAGGTCTACGAAGTCATGGACAGTGTCAGTGGAGGGAATGGATTAATGAATACCCTAGTATTTATAATGTTTCTGTCTTAAATAGGATTTTCTTTACAAATCCCAGTCAGGGAGTTCGAGCTGTTCTCTATAATTCTAAAAATACTTGTCTGTGGAGTTGTAGAACAACACCCATTATGGGAGGAGGGGCTACATCTGCATTGCTAAATCTGGCTTGGCATTTGATATGACAAGGGAGGGACTAGCCAAATTTCTTCTTTCTACCCATGCATTTCAGGAACAGCCTCTGGTTAGACCTGGTGCATTGTTAATGCCTCCCCTTTTCCCCTCTTGTCTAGTTAGCTGGAATTGATAGCACTAGAATTAAGCCACATTCCATATACTTGTGCCTGTGATCTATAAGTGCTGAACCGTGGTATTTTGGAGGACTATTTGAGCAATGATTATAGATACTACAGAAATAGGAAAAGACTGCCATTTTTCCACTAGGTATTCAGATCCTCCAAGTCTTACCTTTGTTTCTGTGAGTGTTGTACTGGAACTCAGTAGTGAGAAACAGAGAAGCCACATTTTGAGAGGTCCAATAACAAGTCTTTAGTGGAAAAGCAGATTGCACGTGGACTCTTGTCACAAAGACCTGCAGTTCCTCAAAGCTGAGCCATGTAAGCAGGAGAGGAAAGGAAGAGCAGAAAAACAATACCAACACATCCGATCAGCATTCACCAATGGACAGCTGAAGTAGGACAGCAGGATGACAGGAGGACAGCCAGGAGACAGGAAACACTAGATAGAAGGCATGGCATCCTGGTGCCTGAGCTGGTGGTTTGTGCCTAAGTAGGATCAGATCAGGGGGCAGGATCACAGGGAGCTTGAGAGTTTATGATCCAAGACTGGCAAGTCCAATAATCTATTATCCAAGTCCCTGCCCCTACCTCGAGGGGAGGGGATGCCCATCACTTGGGAGGTGGGGCTTCCCTACCTCTCCCATGAAGACAAGATGGCACCATTTAAACCCAATCCCCTGTCATCTACAACATGGCCAAGAAGGCACCAGTTAGACCCACTATCCTTACATCATTAGTAAAGACTAGAAACTGAATGTCGAGGTTTTATGCCATTGGTTGTCATAGATAAACATTTAATTTTTTCTTCTGCAAGATAAAATAAAACTGGAAACTTTAAGAAAACTACATTCCATGGAACCAACATATTCTTTTTTTTTTTTTGCCAGTCCTGGGCTTGAGCTCAGGATCTGAGCGCTGTCCTTGGACTTTCTCAAGGCTAGAGCTCTACCACTTGAGCCTCAGCACCACTTTCGGCTTTTTTCTATGTATGTGGTGCTGAGGAATTGAACCTGGGTCTTCGTGCATGCTAGGCAAGCACTCTACCACTAGGCCAAACTCCCAGCCCGGAACCAACATATTCTTGACTTAGGTGACCTTTGAGGGAAAGAATAGAAAAGCAAACTAGAGGACTTGGTGCATAAACATACTGTAGCTAACTCCTTTCTTGATCCTTGTCCCAATTCTGAGATCTTTACTTAGAAACACAGTAGTCTATCATGCTGTAATCCTCATGGGTAGTACATTGTATTCATGACATAGCAAATTTTCTGGGCTTTCCAAGGGAAATACTCTCAAGGGATGTAATAGATACAGCATCTCTCTATATTCAGTTGTGCTGAGCAACCTAAGGGCTTCATGGTTTTGAAACCTGTAGACATTTCTGAGAGCAGGACACCGAGATCTGAACTGAGACCTGTAATTCAGAGGGATCTGCAGAGAATTCTTGTCTCACTACACTTGCCTAAGAGCTAAGGTTTTTCTCTCTCCTTTTTGTGGGGTGGGGTGGGGGTCATGGGGCTTGAACTCTGGGCTTGGGCACTGTTCCTGAGCTCCTCAGCTCAAGGCTAGTGCCCGACCCCTGGGCCTGGGCATTGTCCCTGAGATCTTCAGCTCAAGGCTACCACCCTATCCCTTGAGCCTCAGCCCCACTTCCCACTTTCTAGTGGTTAATTGGAGATAAGAGACTCGTGGTCTTTAGTGCCCTGACTGGCTTTGTACCTCAATCCTCAGATCTCAGCCTCCTGAGTAGCTAGGATTACAGGCCATTGTGCCCGTCTTCTCTTTCTTTCTTTCTTTCTTTCTTTCTTTCTTTCTTTCTTTCTTTCTTTCTTCCTTTCTTTTTTCTCTCTCTTTCTTCCTTCCCTTCTTCCCTCCCTTTCTTCCTTCCTTTTTTCCTTCCTTCCTTCCTTTCTTCTTTCCTTCCTTCCTTCCTTCCTTCCTTCCTTCCTTCCTTCCTTCCTTCCTTCCTTCCTTCCTTTCAGTTCTAGGATTGAACTCAGGGCTTGGACACTGTTCTTGAGCTTTCTCAAAGCTAATGTTCCACCACTTGAGTCGTAGCACCATTTCTGGCTTTTCCTGTGTATGTGGCACTGAGAAATATAATCCAGAGCTTCGTGCATGCTAGGCAAGCACTCTACCACTATGCCACACTCCCAGCCCCACTGAAGTCTTCTAATACATTCCTTCAACCACGAGAGGAATGATAACCTGGGGTCCTTGTTAAATACACTGAGGGGATAAAAGAGATGAGGCCATGGAGAGGGATGGGAGGACATAGTCTCAACTCCTCTTAATTGGAGAACCTCACCAAGATCACAGGCCACGAAGTATTCTAGGGGGCTCTGAAATCTAGGGGTTTCTCTGGATATCTCCTGCCTAAAGATGTGCCCCGTTTACTGAATGATAGACCTAAACTGCAGCTATTGACCTTTCCCCCACATCTCTGACATCTCTGAGCTTCTTTCCACTGAATTCACTAGTCTTGGTGGGCAACAAGTGAAACTTAACCATCGTATACACTTCCCCCCGCATTTTTTTTAGTTTTTTAGTTTTTTTTTTTTACCGTGAACTCTTCCTATTACATGTCAGTGGGTGGTACATAACTGTACGTGTGAACTTTTGTTTTCCTAAGTTGAGAAAAACGATGAGGCATTAAGAATGTCCTTCTTTTGAAAGTTGCAGTATCATCAGACCCTGAGTGGAGAGTTTCACTCAGTTAGCTGTTGTTCCTCTCCTGTGAGCTAACGCTGAGAGCCAGTCCTTGATAATTATCCAAGAGTAGAACCAACATACTAAGTGCAGCTTCTAAAAGTAGAATTTCCTATCCAGGACTTTCCAATCCATTCCTAACCTATCCCACTGAGAGGCACATGGACAGATTCACTTTGCTAAAATTGCCAAGCTAGGGGCCTCAGCTGGCCAGGCTGAGCTGTTTCTGAAACTCAGAGCAGCTATGACTCATCCCTCCTACAGTCCGTTAGCTTCCCACTCCCCTCTAGACCAGCTACTTCTCTCACTCTGACTCCAACAAACCCACTTATTTTCAAATTTGCTCAATAAGTACGACATTCAAACCTAACCTGCTCCATGCACAGGATGCTGAGAAAATAGCCAGTAAGAATCCAGGGTCCACAGGAGAAATAATGATCACCAACTGAGTGTGGTTTGTTTGCTTCCATTTGGATGCTGAGAAATAACTGCTAAAAGGAGTCAACAGCAAGTTTTAGGACGTGTGCCATCCTGCCCAATTGAGTTCTGGAAATCTAGTCATCCTCACTGGTGGTTTGCAGGAAGTCACACCACATTTTAATTGAATACACAGGTTCCTGCATGATTATGAGCGTAATGCTTTGATGCCCAGGCAAAATTGAGCAGCTAACAATGGACTTAAATGGCTTTCTGCCATAAAGCAAAGATGCTGGAGCTTTATTCCTTCTGTGATACCTTCAGGCTCTGTTGCCAAAGTCACAACAGGAAAACTCAAAAAATTCAATTTTCAGAGAAATTGCAGGTCTTTCCTGGATATTTTCAACCACCAGCATGATTTAAATATATATGTGTGTATCTATCTATCTATCTATCTATCTATCTATCTATCTATCTATCTATCTGTATACATATATACATGTCTGAGTAAGAGAAGATTTAACTTCCTGGAAGAAATGCAAGACAAAAGCAGCAATTTGGTATACCTGCTGAACCAAGTAGTCAAGAAGTACCAACTTCTCCAACTTGAAGGGATAAAGTCTGTTGCCTATACTCACCTGAACCAGAGCTCCAGATGTCTTCAATACTTTGGAAAAAGAAGTATTCAACAGATCTGTTCACCAAATAAAAAATTGTTGAGTGCCTTCCATGTTTCGAGCATTGACACACAGGGAGCTATAATAATAGGAACCCTGTAGGAATTAATTTCAGTATGCTTCTCAGAATTCAATGATGCTCAGAGTCTCCTCCACAGAATTCTGTAGCATTTGCATATTACATATGCACAATATCCCCTGTACTTTAAATCGTGTTTTAATTAATTATATTATACAATTAGTTTCTTTGTCTTTTTAAATTGTATTATTAAATTAGCTGCACAGGGTTAATAATGTGGCTTAGTGGTAGAGTGCTTGCCTAGCATGCATGAAACACTAGGTTCGATTCCTCAGTACAATACAAACAGGAAAAAAAAAAAAACACTGGAAGTGACACTGAGGCTCAAGTGTAGAGTAATAGCCTGGAGAAAAAGAAGCTCAGGGACAGTGCCCAGGTCTTGACTTTAAGCCACACAACTGGCAAAAAAAAAAATAGTTGCACAAAAATTTACATTTGTAGAAGTCAGCTTTTGAGTATAGTGCATCTTGTTTACTTTTGACATAAATAATAAAATCACATAAATGATAAAAATCAGTTCACTGATTTTCATTTTAAAAAGCTCTCTAGTGCTGAGTGTTTCATGCCTATAATCGTAGCTACTCAGGAGACTTAGACCTGAGGATTGTAGTTTGAAGCCAGCCCAGGCCTCAAAGTCCATGAGCCTCTTACCATCAATAAACTACAAAATAAGACAAAGAAGTAGAACTAAGGTTCAAGTGGTAGTTGGCCAGCCTTGAGTAAAAAAGATCAGGAACAGTGTTCAGGCTGTGAATTCAAGCCCCAAGATGTGTAATTACTTTTTTCCCATAATGTCTTTGTTTTGTTTTGGTATTTGGATATTGTCAGCCCATTTTTTGGAAGAGTTTGTATGTAATAGATACAATTCTCATTAATATTTGGTTAAACCCACCATTCAATTCATCTGGATCTGAAGCATTTTTGTGAAAAGGTTTTTAACTACACAACCAGTAAATTTGATTCAGCTCTTTAATGTAAGTTGCCAAGGCTATTTCTTCTCGAATAAGCATTAGAAGTTTCTTCCAAGTATAATGTTCATTTTATCTAAGTCATCAAATTTATTGGCATAAACTTGATAACAGTAGTTTGTTATAGTAACTGTAGACTGGTTGTAGTACTTCTCTTTGGATATTTCTGTCTTTTTTGTTCTTCATCAGTCTAGAAAGAAGTTTATATTGTGTTTTGATTTGTTTTGTTTTGCTTTGTTTTTTTTTTTTTTGCCAGTCCTGGGACTTGAATTCAGGGCTTGAGTACTCTCCTTGGGCTCTACCACTTGAGCCACAGCACCACTTCTGGCTTCACAGCACTCTACCACTAGGCCAAATTCCTGGCTCCTCTTGTTTTATTTTAATCAGTTCAAATGTAAGGCTTTACGACCTAATATTTATAGAATCTTGGATAAGTCACTCAGCCAATGACAGCTCAGTTTTTGTTGTTGTTTTGTGCCTTTCATTCACCTCCCAAATACATTATTTTCTTTCTCTAAGTACTTTTCTATCCTTCCCACTGTAAATCACACTAGTTGCAACAAGCAGGTGAGACCTTGTGACTATGCTACCTTTTCTTTCCATTAGGCATTAACTTAATCTCTTCAAATCAAACAGGGACAAGGAAGTATTTACATCTAACTCCAAAGTCCATCATCTTTGCAAGTTCCATGAAGGTAAACATAAGCACAGTTGTCTCAAACTATGGATCAACGAACTGTAGATCTTTGGCTCTAAGTGATTATTGGGGCCCAGGGGCTTTTGTGTGGTGGCAGAATTGTTCAGTAGGTTACTTACTTGTGGTGGCTTCCATGAAATTACACATCCTAAAATTCACAGGATGCATAGAATCCCCAAAGGTTGTTTCACAATTGGATCGTTAAAACAAAAACAACAACAACAAAAAAGAAACAGCTGTTTTGATACTTAGAAATTGTATCCTATACAATGTGAGTAAAATTGAAGACAGTCCCAATATTTAAATGTAAATAAAATCAAGGCTGTCTTCCTCCCAGATCATCCGTACGGAGCCTGCTGCCTAAGTACAGCTTCTTGTTACCTTCTGGAACATCTGTCTTTCCTTCCACCCTAGTCCACAAGCAGGAGATCCAGGCTGAGGGTGCCTGCTATACAACTGCATAGGCTCTGCTCCTGGCAGCATCCAGGCCCACTGACCCTGCATGTCTGAATGGGAGAGCTCTCACATTTAAAAACTATTGCCAGATGTATTTATCAGAATTCATTTTCTCAGCATGAGATTTTGCTTCCAGGTAATTGTCATCCTAGAAAGGATCCGATAAGCCTATGTTCACTATGTGGAGGTGTTAATAGCCAGGGATGACGAGAATGACAGAAAAACCAATTCTGAATGGACAGATAATTGGGTAGTTTGGGGGGCAGGGAGGCATTCTGAACAACATTGAACTATTCTTTCTATTTTATCCATTTATTTATTTACATATACATATTTATGTATATATACATATATATGTACATGATAGATGCCGCTTCAGAATTAAGGGAATGACATTGTCGAAAAAGAAATGTATGCAGGGGCCGGGAGTCTGGCCTAGTGGTAGAGTGCTTGCCTAGCATTCACGAAGACCCAGGTTCGATTCCTCGGTACCACATACTTAGAAAAAGCCGGAAGTGGTGCTAAGGCTCAAGTGGTAGAGCTCTAGCCTTGAGAAAAATCCAAGGACAGTGCTCAGGCCCTGAGCCTAAGCCCAGGACTGGCCAAAAAAAAAAAAAAAAAGAAATGTATGCATTACCTGACTTATGTAATCCCTCTGCACATCATTTTTATAATAACAATAAAAATATTTTTAAGTTCTCAAAATTGTAAAGGAGACTGGGGGCAGGGCAGGAGGGAGTAAAAGAACTCAAGAACTCTGCTTTCAGTTCAATTTTTAGTGCTTGCAAAAATACTCTAAAACTGAAGTCTATGTTTTAGTATTTTTCTTTAGTTTTCAGTCTTCTTAGTGTATATGCTACATGGTAATTCTTTAGCTAGCCTGTGACTCTATTATTTATTTAGTAGAGTAATAATCAAATAGCAACATTGTGAAAGTGCATCATGTGACAAGCAGTGTTCTGAGTGTCATATATATACTTCCACATTTAAATCTGCAAGGATCCAATTTCACAGATGAGAGAATGGAGGAGAAAAAGGACAAAGCAATGTGCTGTGAGAGACTCTGGTGGAGATGGATCTTGCTGCCCAGATGTGGCCACAGACCACTGTTGTCAGCCTCGGAGCCCTTTAGACAAAGATCAAGCCCTTCCCAGGCCAGCACAGAGCAGGTTACTGACTGGGCTCTAGGCTGGCTGAAGCTTTTCAGTCTCACATCTCACTTCTAGCTCTTTCTCTGGCCTGACCTACTTCTGCGCCTTCTTTCATAAGTCCTGGTCTTTAGTATCCTGAACTCCACACTCTCTCTTAGCATTGGCTTCCAGAAGACCCAGACTAAGCTCTTGCTAGCATCACACAGCAGAACGTCTGATGCCCCTAAGCAGAGTGCATGATATACTCTCTCTAAAAATAAAACAAATGTTGAATTCTCCTATAGCAATGATTGAAACTATTGCCAAGGAAAATCTGAAATTTTGTCCTTAATTTTTATTAGCTTTATCAAGCTATTCATATCCTCTAAAATCTGCCTGTTCAATATCCACATACAGTTCAGAATATACTTTGAGCATATTTACAATATCACATAACTAGTTTCACTATAGAAGTCCAGAACATTTCAACATTCCAATCACTTCTCATTTGTCTTCATTTCATTCATGCACTTAATCCATTCTTGCCAGTTATGAAATGTATCCCAGTGATCAAAGATACAGAGTCTCCTAAAATATATCCAAGTTCTTGTTTGCTACTCTCACTTCTCACTTTAGAATTTGTTCTAAAATATATGGCAAAAGAAGAGGAAAGGAGAATTAACTCCTTTTATGCATCATAGTTCATAAAACAAAAACAAAAAGCAAGAAGCTACCTAGAAAGTTTTTTCCACTGTGGTTGTCTGGCTAACGAAATCACTAACACTATTTACAAAATACAGTAGTATGCATCCATTACAGACTAAAAACCAACAAGGAATGTGTCTGTTGTAACCTGAAGTATAAAAACAGAACATAAAATTACAACTAAGACTACGTAAACTATGAACATATAGATAAGGATCGAAAGGGGATAAAGAGAAATAAAAAAAACAGTTGCTGCAACAGGATGTTGGAGCTGTGAAATCTTTTCATTCTGCTGAGCTATTTTATTATTGTCAAAATGCAGTCTTTACAATCAATCAGAATTGGAGGGAAGTATGCACCTATCCACTTTTTTTTTTTTTGCCAGTCTTGGGCTTGAGCTCAGGGCCTGAGCGCTGTCCTTGGACTTTCTCAAGGCTAGAGCTCTACCACTTGAGCCTCAGCACCACTTCCAGCTTTTTTTTTCTATATTTGTGGTACCGAGGAATTGAACTTGGGTCTTCATGTATGCTAGGCTAGCACCCTACCACTAGGCTAACTCCTGGCCCTAAGGCAATCACTTTTTTTTTTTTTTTTTGGCCAGTTCTGGGGCTTGAACTCAGGGCATGAGCATTATCCTAGGGCTCTACCACTTGAGCCACAGCACCACATCTGGCTTTTTCTATGTATGTGGTACCGAGGAATCAAACCTGGGTCTTCATGCATGCTAGGCAAGCACTCAACCACTGCACCTACCTACTTTTAACCATAAATCTCTCATGTGTAGTGATATAGAATAATTCTTGTCAAGAGTGAGGACCTTGAAGTCACTAAGACTTTAGATTTTCACTCAGTGATATTTCTGAGATATGATGCTGGGGTATAACTCCGTAAGGTTTATTTTCTGCAGCTATGAGTTCACAAGGGCTAATCACACCGTCTACCTCAGAGAGCAATAGTGAAGATGGAGATAGTGGGGCGTAGCCACACTCCATAAATAATTTCTTCTTGTTGTGTAGATAATGGTGGTGAGAGGAATGGTTGTGGTAATGACAAGAGACAGAAGTTGTTCATGAGAATACCACAAACAGTGAAATACACTGAAAATACAGATTTACATGGGATGCACAGGCGGACTTCCATTACCTGTAGCAGTCATTCCAATTCCGGACCATTGCTTCAAAGGAAAGTTGGAGTTGGGGCATTATCTCTTCTCAGCTGAAAAATACAGAGAGACCAAAACCTGTTGAAAACTCAAGCTGACTTTTCATGACTCATTTTATTGACAAATAAAAGACCTATTAACTCTCCTTGTCATTTTTTATATCATCATTAGTAACAAAGACCCAGTGTGTCTTATGAAGTAAACCTAGTCACATTTTTGTCTTTCCTCCTGTTATGGATGAGCCTCAAAGAGTCCAATTCTTTCCCTGCTCATAGGATTCCAACTGAGTCCACTCTGGGACTCTTAAGTTAGTTCCTTCAACTTTCAAATTAGTTTGTCCTCTTCTGTCTCCAGGTATAGTCCATTTCTCCATGAAAAAAAAATAGAAGAATGCTGAAAATGATTGAAGTTGTTGAAACTATTGTACATGTTATTACTCTCATTTCATTTTTTAAAATTAAGAATATTGAGCTTAAAACTGGTATTCAGTAAGTCATGCATTTCTTTTTTATTAAATTATTATTTTATTTATTTATTTATTTATTTTGCCTGTCCTGGAGCTTGAACTCAAGGCCTGTGCACTATTCTTGGGTTTCCTCAAGGCTAGCACTCTACCACTTGAGCCACAGCACCACTTGTGGCTTTTCTATGTATGTGGTACCTAGGAATTGAACTCAGGTCTTTATGCATGCCAGGCATGCACTCTACCACTAGGCCAAACTCTCAGCTCCTTTATTATCTTCTTAAAATTCTATTCTTATTGTCTTGAGTTGTGAAAAGTCACTGTATGAGGACAAAGAATCTTGATCAATGTCGCCCCTTTCATTCTTTCATTCTTCTCCCCATCCTTCTCAACCCTACCCATCCCATCAGTATCCAAAATTTATAGTTCATACATTGAATGCTACAACTGCACTCACCCTCCTTTTTTTTTTTTTTTTTTTTTTTTTGCCAGTCCTGGGCTTGAGCTCAGGGCCTGAGTACTGTCCTTGGACTTTCTCAAGGCTAGCGCTCTACCACTTGAGCCTCAGCACCACTTCCGGCTTTTTTCTATGTATGTGGTACTGAGGAATCGAACCCGGGTCTTCATGCATGCTAGGCAAGCACTTTAACCACTAGGCCAAACTCCCAGCCCTGCACTCACCCTCTTATCCACCCGCCTTCCTGCTGACTGCTCTCACACAGGTCTCTAGGACCAGCTTCCTGGTATTCCTTCTGTAAGAGTGTGAGTTCTTTGTTCTAAGGAGTTACATCATTTGAATTCTCAGGGGCATATTTAGATAAGATTAAGTATAGTAAGCCATATACATCATACTATAATAAGTATTAGCACATGAAACCATTACCATATTTAAAATAATGAATATATATATATAAACATTTTTCTTGTAGTTTGTCTAGTTCCCCTTTGCTGCTCTTATTGTCTTCTGTTTTTGTTTATGTTTTGGCAAGGATTTATTTTACTATAAAAGGAAAAACAAGGGAAAATGGAAACATTGCCTGCTCTGTATTAAAGAAATGAGAGTTCGAGACTACTCTAGTGCCGGATGTTGTAAACCTAGCTACTTAAGAGGCTGAGATCTGAGGTTTGCAGTTTGAAGCCAGCCCAAGCAGAAAAGTCCCCGTGAGATTCTTATTTCCAATTAACCACTAAAACAACAACAACAACAAAACCGCAGTGGAGCTGTGGATAAAAATGGTGGAGTGCAGGCCAAGAGCATGGCCTAGTGGTAGCGTGCTTGCCTAGCATGCATGAAGGCCTGCGTTTGATTCCCAGAAGCACATACACAGAAAAAGCTGGAAGTGGCGCTGTAACTCAAGTGGCAGAGTGCTAGCTTTGAGCAAAAAAATGTCCAAGGACAGTGACCAGGCCCTGAGTTCAAGCCCCAAGACTGGCAAAAAAAAAAAAAATGGTAGAGCACTAACCTGAGCAAAAGAGCTCAGGGACAGCACCCAGGCCCTGAGTGCAAGCCTCACAACTGATTTTTAAAAAAATCCCACTCTTCTGTTTTACCTCTCGGCAACCACTGATTTAGTTTGTTGGTCTGTTTGTTGATATATATCACATTGTAATATATTGCAATGTATTTTCACATTGCATAATACTTTCATATATTTTCATTCTCCAGATTTTGTGTTAGATGGGGTTTCTTTATGTTAACCAGGCTAGTCCTGAATTAAGCAATACTGCCTGGAACTATAGGTATACATCATTGTGCCCGGCTCTTTTTCTGAAGTTTTTTAGATTAGTCATTCAGTGTGTACTGTTCTTTTTGTCTGGCTTCTTTCACCTAGTACAATAATCTTGGGATTCATTCATGTTGTAGCATGCACAAACTGTTTATTCTCCTTCATTGCTAAGTATTACTTACCCTACAGTTTGTTTATCCATTCACCTGTTGATAGGAACTTGGGTTATTTCCAGTTTGGGGCTATTGAAAGAAACTGCTATGAGGATTCATGTACAAGTCTTTCTATTGACATATGCTTCCATTTATCCAGAGAAAACAGCTAGAATAGAATGAATAGACCATATGGCAGGTGTACATTAAAATTTTTAAGGAGCAGAAAAGCTGTATTCCAGGATATTTGTATGATTTTATGTGCTTACCAGCAGTGTATGAATTCCAGATTCTTCACATCCTAATCAACACTTGGCATACGGTCAAATTCTTTTTTTAAAAAAGCTATTCCAATGGGCATGGTTTCTCCTTGTGCTTTTAATTTGCATTTTCTTACTGGCTAATGAAGTTGAGCATTTTTTCATGTGCTTACTTGCTCTTTATGTACTTTTTTTTGATAAAGTGTCTATTCATGTCTTTTGCCCATTTTTTTATTTTTACTATATCCTGGATACAATTCTTTTATTAGATTATGAGTTTCAAATATTTGCTTCTAGTCTTATTATGTTGTCTCTCCAATCTGGTCTTTTTAAAAGCCAAAGTTACTTTTGGAAAGTCTAATTTATCACTTTTTATGCTTTTGGTTGTGTAGCCAAGAAATCTTTTCCAGGCAAATGTCATAATTATCTATTGCAGCATATTTTCTTTTAGAAGTTTCACAGTTATCTGGTTTACATTTAAGATTATAATTCACAGCTGGGCGTGGTGGCTCATGCCTGTAATCCTAGGTACTCAGGAGGCTGAGATCTGAGGATCATGGTTCACTAAAGACCTGGAGACTCTAATCTACAGTTAATCACTAGAAAACCGGAAGTGGGGCTGTGGCTCCAG
The DNA here is from genome assembly GCF_031878675.1 of Megascapheus bottae. Lineage (NCBI taxonomy): Eukaryota > Metazoa > Chordata > Mammalia > Rodentia > Geomyidae > Megascapheus > Megascapheus bottae. Next base: position 20,344,229 of record NC_143528.1, on the reverse strand, counting down.
GGGTAGGACAGTAGTCTTGAGCTGAAGATCTCAGGGACAATGTCCAGGCCCAGAGATAGGGTGGTAGCCTTACGCTGAAGAGCTCAAGGACAGTGCCCAGGTCCAGAGTTCAAGCCCCATGACCCACCCCCCACATACACAAAAATTATAATTCACATGAGGTAATTTTTATATAGTGTGTAAAGCACAGATCCAACATTTTTTCAGTATTTGGATATCCAATTGCTTCAGTATCATTGACTAAAAAGACTACTTTCTCTACAGAATTATCTGTGCACTTTTGTCAAAATTCAGTTTCCACATATATAGAATTATTTCTGGTCTCTCTATTCCACTGATCTACTTATTACTTTATAATAAGCCCCTAACTTTAAAAAAAAGTGTCCATTCATCTAAATCATTTCATTTTCATAAGAATTAGTTAATTCGTAATTTAGAATTAGTTCTTTCATTTTATTTACTTATTTATTGTGCTGTGTGATGGACTGAATTCAAGGGACATCCATGCCAGATCAACACATCACCAGCTCTCTACATTAATTTTAAGATATGTTACTAAGATTGTAAGTGGGATTGCGTTATTTCTGCACAGCAATACATTTAATGTAATCTTAACAACAGTGAGTTAAATACTTGTATGATCACAAAGAAGGCATCTTGCTCCATTCATTTAAGGTGTTTAATTTCTCAGTAGTGTCTTACAATTTTCTTTTACCAGTCCTGGAGAACTCAAGGCCTGAGCACTGTCCTTGGACTTTCTCAAGGCTAGAGCTCTACTACTTGAACCACAGTACCATTTCTAACTTTTTCTATGTATATGGTACTGAGGAATCAAACCTAGGTCTTCGTGCATGCTCAGCAAGTACTCTACCAGTAGGCCAAACTCCTGGCCCCTGCCTTGTAATTTTCTACGCAAAGTTTCTTCACGTTTGTCCAAATTAACCCTATAGTTTATATTTTTACACAATTATTTTTACATTTGGATTTCATATTTTTCATTGTTATGACAGAAGAAAAATTAAACATAATGTACAGAAGGGTTACAGTTATATAAGTGAAGTAAAGAAGACATTTCTCTTTAGACAATGTCACCCCCTTCCTTGCTCTATCACAATTTTTCCCTCCCATCCCTACTCATGACACTTTTTTTAAAATAAGGTTTGACTGTTACACAACAGAGCCCAACAGAAATAAAAAAAATAAACAAAAAACACAGCTCAGACAGTGGAAACTGTATATTTTTTCTCAATTTGCCTGGCACACCTTAAAATATGAAACATTTATAACTAGCTATAATCAGATACTACAGCAAATAGAATGAGCAGAAGAAAAACCTCAAACATAAGGACTTCATCTTTCTTCCACATGGAATTCATTTTTCTTCATGACAATGAGGGTTTCCTCATAAGGAATCATGATCAGGTCTGATATCATAGAATGACGAGGTTCAAAAAACTTCTATTTTATTTATTGATTGATTGTAGGTCGTGAGGCTTGAACTCTGGGCCTGAGTACTGTCCCTAAACTCTTCAACTCAAGGCTAGTGCTCTACCCCTTGAGCCATAGCGCCACTTTCAGTTTTCTGGTGGTTAACTGGAGATAAGAGTCTCAAGGACTTCCCTGCTCAGACTGGCTTTGAACTGTAATGCTCAGATGTCAGCCTCCTGAGTAGCTAGGATTACAGACATGAGCCACCAGCACCCAGCTAATACTTCTATTTTAGAATTTACATTTTTCTGAAAAATATATGACTTATGAATCAGGAAAAAACTGTTATAGACAAGTCTAATACTAAAAATTCTATTTCAACTTCAGAAATTTTTATCAATTTGTGAGCAGCAAGATATACATTAGGTTCAACATATATGTGGACTCTTGAATCTTTTAAAGATCCATTTACCTATTTGTGGTAAATGGATGTGTTGGAGCATCTCTTGTTCAAAGCAACAACCTCATAAGAAAAGAATTCCAGGAGCAGAACACAGAACTGTTTTTCTAATGAATCCGTAGGAAGACAATGAATGGAAGCTCTAACCCCAAACCAACTTCTTTGTGCTTGAAATGGAAGCTTAGGAAGCAAACTGAAAGGTTTGATATCAATTGCTCTGTTTTCTGGGTTGTATATGCTGAAAGATTTCCATTCTGTTTTGGGAAACCAACTCCAAAGTGAGGTATGGCATTACACTGTCTGGAAAAAAAAACTTGAATCCATATCATTTTTAGCAATGTCCACTTCACAGATTAGACTTTTAAATTCAATCATTTAACATTTAGTCCACCTCAGTGATTCTTACTAAAGCCTCTAGTTTAATATTGAACAGTAATATTAATGACAACTAATGCCTTTTCATAAATGCTCATTATGAGCTAGGCCCTTTGTTCTTCTACACACTGTCCACTGCTATAACTCCATATGGAGAGCATTAGCATTCCAATTTACGAAAGAAGAGTCTGAGACTCAAAATTAGGTAGTCTCTGTCCAAAGTCACATATTTAAGTAGGATGTGTGTGTGGATGTGTGTGTGGGTGTGTGTAAAAGGAACCAACACCCACTTCCATACACAATGTATACTGTTTTTTCATTAAATTCTTCCTTCTCATAGATATCAAACTGAAATTCCTTCCTTTTTCCCCTACAGTCTATGATCTTCCACCTTTCTCCTATCTCACTTTTTTTGAGGATTGGCAAGAAAACCTTACAATGAACTCCAGCCCTTCACACTCATTCAACAAGCATATACTGAATGCTCACTTCGATACTTTATTCAGTCATCTGTAAAGATTTAGAGATCCCACTGTGTGCTAGGTGACGAAATATGTACTAAGGACCCATCTGTGAACAACATAGACTGAAATCCTTTCTCTTGGGGAACTAAAAGCTGAAGTGTCAAAGACATGATAAACATAAATAACTACAATAAAGATAGCAAGAACCAAGAGAAGGCTAGGAGGGAGTTCATGTTTAATATGTCAACATGCCTTGACTTTAAATAAAGGAGACTCTACAGGCTATGGCCCCTTAGCTTATTTGCTCAAGGATGGTACTTAACCACTTGAGCCATAGCTCTACTTTTGGATTTTTTTTTCCTGTTTAATGAGGCCCTTAAATTTGTCTGTCAATGTCTCAGCCTAGTGAACAACTAGGATTATGGGCATGAACCACTGGCTCCCGGGTGAATCAGCTTTCTAAACTGCCCTTAACCTTCATCACACTTGACAGAGTAATGAGCAAAGGAGAACCACTCCGTGCTAGGCCTCTCTCACAGTTCTCAAAACCACGATCTGGGCACACAGAAACACTAAGCCGTTCTCCGCTGTGGCCTGCTGCTACCTGTTTTTTTCCCCTCTTCTCGCAAATGTATAGACGTCTTCCAACACTGTCCCAAATGGCGCTCTTAGCCCTACAGACGCAAGTTTTCCTTAAACTCCTTAGAGCCGGTAACCATCAGATATCCGGAACCGCCCTGGCAGGAAGTAGGGTGACGCAAGCTGTGGCAGGATGCATCCTGGGAGTTGTAGTCCGCGCTCGCAGTGCGCAAGCGTAGTAGTGAGGGCGGGAAACTGTTGGACGGTGAAAGCAGAGCCCCATGGGATTGTAGTTTTTCATGAATGACGTACATCGAAGGCAGGTGGCTCTGTTTCAAGATTTCGCCTCACACCTGAAAGATGTGCTTCATAAATTCTTGCCACAGAGGAGACTTGGTCTGGGAATTAGGTGCGTCACCCTTGTCCTAATGTGAATCTCAAGATGGACCAAGATGGCCCTCAAGTGGACAAAACGAAATAAAATACAATGCACACAGTTTACCAAACAGATCTTTAACCCTAACAAAGTACTGTAAAAGCATGAAAGAAGGCGAGAAAATAGAAGAAAGAATGGATTCTGGTGCCATTCTCTTTAGGAATATAGAGATGTTTTTGAAGATACATTGCTTCTTCAAAAAGATAACAGCAGTAAAAAGAAATAAGTGCATTTTTGCCAAGAATCATATACAAGAAAGTGATGACATTGATCACTGAGCTCACCATTGACATGCTACATTGAAATCCCTTGGTACAACTACTTAGAGATAATTTTTTAATGAAATTTTAAAACGGATTATTTAAAAAATATATTTATCCATTTTATTTTATAATGGTTTCCTAAGCTTAGAAACATCATTATTAAGTAGCCAGATAAATCCAAACATGTATTTACATAATGGAACTTTTTTGGGGGAGGAAATGGGAGGGGTATGACACTGGAGTTTGAACTCAAGGCCTCATGCTAACTACTCATGGATTTTACTACATAAATCATACCCCGAGCCCATTTTGCATTACTTAATCTCCAGATAGTCTGTCACCTTTTGCCTGGAGCTTCCTCCTTAACATTTTCAGTATAGCTAAGACTGCAGATATGTACCCCTACATCTGGCTTCCATGTCTGGAAGTCTTACTACCTTTCTCCCAGGGCTGGTCTGGTATCATGGTACTCGAGATGTCTGCCTCCTGAATAGCTGGGGTTATAGGAATGACTCCCTGTATTCAGTTTGGGGTTTATTGATCTCTAGTATGACATCAAGTTTGATATCTGCTAATAACCTCCAAGCTGGTGTGTACATAAGAATCATGTGGTTAAAAAAAGCTTGATTACTCTCTTGAAAAATTCTCATATTTGTCACTTCTAGCATAGGAGTCTGAAAGCATATATTCTTTTTAATCACCTCTCCTTCATACACTCATTAGTTGTTCTCAGGTTGTAGGAAGTTGTAAAATGCTAACTGTAGGAAATAATTTGTCCTGGCTCTACTCTTGATTGTGCAAAAACAAACTAAAATGAAGCTCTTCATGAGAGAAATACAGAGATAGAACCTAAAGACCTTCCATTGTAGATATATTGCTTTCTAAATAAAAACTTCCTAAAAGGGATTATTTTTTGGCCAGGTGTAGTGGCTTATGCTGAGATCTGAGGATCAAGGTTCAAAGCCAGCCCAGGCACCAAAGTCCGTGAGACTCTTATCTCTAATTAAACCCCAAAAAACCGGAAGTGTTGCTGTGGCTCAAGGGGTAGGTCTGCAGACTTGCCCTGAAAAGCTTAGGTACAGTGTCCAGGCCCAGAGTTCAAGCCCCACAGTGGACCAAAAAAAAAAAAAGGTTAGTTTTCCTTTTCAGAAATTGTTCCATATTAAAGGTTAGTTTTCTTTTGATTAAATTCTGTATTTTACTTCTTTCCTTAGGTGAGGTAATTTCAACCTTTTACACCTACCTACTTTAATGTTTACAAGGCCCAAGTATTACTTGAGAGGGAGTGGGAGGAGGGAAAGTAGAAGAAAAACATAGGAAGAGGTAACTGTTCAAGAAGTAATGTACTCACTACATTACAAAGGTAACTATAATCCCACTATACATCACCTTGATAGTAAAATAAAAAAGGGGAAAAAACCCTAAGGGCCAAGTATCCTTTTTTGGGAAAAAAAAGACATCAAGTATAAAAAGGCATATAGAATAAACTTTTAACATCATGCATCCATTGTAATACTTCCTCGTGGTTAATTTAACTCTTTCTTTCCTCCTTTCATCTCCCCCACCTTTAAGAAAGAAAAGGAGAAAGAAAATTATTCTTAAAAATCTTCAATTTATAATAAAAGACCCCGTATAGCAAAAACACTTCTTAGCAGAAAGAACAGCGCAGGAGGAATTTCAATTCCAAACTTTAGACTCTATTTTAGAGCTATAATTCTCAAGACAGCTTGGTACTGGCACAAGGACAGGCCTGAAGACCAATGGAATAGAACTGAAGACCCAGATATTAAACCACAGACCTATGGCCACCTAATCTTTGACAAGGGGGCCAAAAAAATAGAATGGAAGAAAGACAGCCTCTTCAACAAGTTGTGCTGGCAGAACTTGTTAAGCACCTGCAGAAAACTAAAGTTGGATCCCTCTTTGTCACCTTGCACTAGAATTAACTCCAAATGGATCAAAGACCTGGAGGTAAAAGCTGACACACTGAAAACTTTACAGGAAGGAATAGGAGATGCACTAGGCCTCCTTGGCAGAGGTAGAAACTTTCTTAATAAGGACCAAGAATCACAACAAATCAGAGAAAGGCTGGATAAGTGGGACTGCATTAAACTGCGGAGCTTTTGTATGGCAAAGGACATAGCGAGTAAATTAATTAGGAAGCCTACAGAGTGGGAGAAGATCTTCACCAACCAAACAACGGACAAAGGCCTCATATCTAAAATATATCAATAGCTCAAAAAATTGAATCACTCCAAAACTAACCTCCAAAGTAACAACCATCCCATTAAAAAATGGGCCAAAGACTTAAAGGGAGTCTTCTCTGAAGAAGAAACAAAAATGGCCTAGAGACACATGAAGAAATGCTCAACATCTCTGGTCATAAAAGAAATGCAAATCAAAACAACCCTAAGATTCCACTTCACTCCAGTTAGAATGGCCAGGATCAGGAAAACGAATAATAACAGATGCTGGAGGGGATGTGGCCAGGAGGGATCACTACTACACTGTTGGTGGGAGTGCAAACTCGTTCAACCACTATGGAAAGCAGTGTGGCAGTGCCTCAAAAGGCTAAACATAGAACTCCCCTATGACCCAACAATTCCACTACTTGGCATTTACCCAACCATCCAGAAACAAGGGCATACTAAATCCACTAGCACAACAATGTTCATTGCAGCATTATTCACCATAGCAAAGATATGGAACCAACCTAGATGTCCCTCAGTTGATGAGTGGATCAACAAGTTGTGGTATTTGTACACAATGGAATTCTATGCTGCTGTCAGAAAGAATGACATCGCCCCATTTGTTAGGAAATGGAAAGACTTAGAAAAAATCATATTAAGTGAAGTAAGCCAGACTCAAAGGAACTTAGGCTCAATGGTTTCCCTCATTCGTCATAATCAGTAGAAACCTTGGGCTCTACTAGCAGAGATCTGCAATAGAGCAAAATCTTGATACATAAGGCCATATAGTATGAAGCTAATTGAAAGGACCTCCAGGATATTGAAACAAAAGCCATGTAATGAATGATTGTTGTCCTTTAATGTACTACGTTGTCTCTCATCTCCTTTGCTGTCCCTTGGTTATCTCATATTGTTACAGATCTCACTTTGTTATCTGATATATTGAATTTATTTGTATTTGGTTATTTGAAATTTGATAGGGAAGGGGGGAAAACCAAGACGGGTGGGGAGTGTGGGGGGGAGGGAAATGTGTACCAAGACATGTGAAAGGGTATCAATGTATGTGAATTAATGCACCTTCTATCTGGCAAATATCATGTAACCTTTTACTAATTACAATAAAAAATTCTCTTACAAAAAAAATCTTCAATATCCAATTGTTTGTGATAGCATATGTAAATATTGTGGTGGTTTTGATGTTAACTCTGTGTTGTGTTACTTTGATTAACCTGTTAGTTGTTTCTGATAGATTTTTCTGAGAGTCTCTGCACAGAGATAAGTTTTATTTCATAGATATGTATCTCTCCTCTTGTGTTTTCTTGAAAAGTGTGTGTACTATTGGCATTGTTTTCCAACTTGATGGCTAATTTCATATGTCAGCATGACCAGACCGCAGTACTCACATGTTTAGTGGACTATTATCATTTTAGCCCAGCACCATTAGCGTAGGCTTATCACCCCAGCTGAGTAGGAGGCTGAGATCTGAGGATTGTGGCCAGTTCAAAACTAGCCTAGACAGGAAAACACTGAGACTCTTATTTCAAAAGCTGGAAGTGAAGGTGCAGCTTAAGTGATATAGTGCCAGCCTTAAAAGACAAACCCAAACAAGAGCATAAGCCCTGAATTCAAGCCCCAGTAGTAGCACACATATGCATGTGACAGTATACATGCATGCACACACACACACACACACACACAAACACACAATAGTGTGATCACAAAAGTAACTTGAATTTTTTGTCATCAAAGAAGTCCAAGCACTTTGACTCTCTCACTCAACGTTTTTAATCTATGTCTACATTTTAGTTCTTTTTCTCAGTTTGTTTATTCCAAAGTAAGTTTGCCCTGAGAACTTCATTTTTTTGTTGTTTTATTACAGAATAGACTCTACTTATTGGCTCTTCACTTAGCAAAACTCTCAACTTGTCTTATACTACCCATAATATCAACAAAATATCTTCTTAGTGCTATTGCAACACATAGGCATTCCCCATGTATCATTTCTCTTGCTCTTCCATTAGTTGAAGTATTAATTTCCAAAAGGCCATTAACGCAATTACAAGACTGCCTATAATACCAGTTACTTTAGAGGCCCAGATAAGAGGATTATGGTTTCCGTCCAGCCAAGGTTAGTGAAGCACAGCATCCAAAAAGCTGGTAGCCTGTAGCCCTAGCCACGTAGGGGACTGACGTCTCCACTGAGCATTTCGGTTTTTATATTTCACACCTAATGAGTTTTCTAAATCCGAGATTCCAAAACTTTCCTGATTCCCAGCCTGACTCTTTCAAAAACTGAAAATAACTATCAGTGTTTCTGTAAGTCTACTTTGGCTATGATTCAGAACTCACAGTCTTAATCAAAAAAACTTAGCTCTAGTCTTATGGAAGCAAAGAAAATGAGAAAGCAAAAGGAAGATGTTTATCTCAAATGTATCTACTAAGCTTTAAAGATATGAAATTATAGTAGTATTTTTGAGTGTACTATAGTTTTAAAGTGTAATACTATCATACACATGACTTTGTTAATAGCCTGACATACTATGGAATTCTGAAAATATTGAGAATACAGTGTAACCCTCATAAAGAGCACACAATAAATTCCAATACCATGGGTGAAGCATCAGAGTTCTTATTAACATATTTATATAGGACTCATTCTATTGTAAATTAAATTACAGTCATTTCTTGAATACATTCATCACAAGAAAAGATGTTGCAGTTTGTCTCATGGTAAGAAAGCTGTGACTGGGCCCGGGAGTTTTGCCTAGTGGTAGAGTGCTTGCCTTGCATGCACAAAGCCCCGGGTTTGACTCTTTGGTATCATATACATAGAAAAAGCCAGAAATGGTGCTGTGGCTCAAGTGGCAGAGTGCTAGCCTTGAGGAAAAAGCCCAAGGACAGTGCTCAGGCTCTGAGTTCAAGCCCCAGGAATGGCAAAAAAAAAAAAAAGAGAGAGAGAGAGAGAGAGAAGGCTGTGACTGAATTTTACTGAGTAGTTCTCAGTTCTTGAATAAAGTTTGACAGCCACTGGAAAAACAGCTCTAACTTAGAAACAGTTACATTTTCAGAACTGTCAGAAAATAAAAGTTATTCCCACAGAGATAAGCTGTTGGAGATAGTCCAAGTTTTGTGAAGTTTTCCATTAAGAAATCCATGTTGTCACCACTTCAAACTTGAATAAATTCAAGCTCCTTGTAAGCTGTTGTTAAGCTGGTTGGGTTGATAAGCTGATGACATTCCATTCTTTGAAGTTAGAAGCCACAAAACATTTGTTATATGGAAAATGGGACAAAGCAAGTGGCACACCATATACTATCTTTATCATTCATCAGAGGTGCCGGACACTTGGTCCGCTTCCATTTCTTTGCTATTATGCATAGTGTTGCAATAAACACGAGAGTGCAGATAGCTTTTAGAATTTTGCTTTCAGGGACCAAAAGTTTGGCCTACTGGTAGAGTGCTTGCCTAGCATGAATGCAGACACCGGTTCTATTGCTCATTACCACATACATAGAAAAAAAAAAAGCCGGAAGTGGTGCTGTGGCTCAAGTGGTAGAGCTCTAACACTGAGAAAGCCCAAGGATAGTGCTCATGCCCAGAGTTCAAGTCCCAGGACTGGTACAAATAAAAAACAACAAAAAACCCCCCAAGAAACAAACAAACAAATACTGCTTTCATTTCCTTGGGATACATTCTCAGTAGTGGGATTACTGGATCCTATGACAGATTGATGATTAATTGATTGAATAACTTATTGTTGGGCATTTCATATATAAAACAAACATAACCACTTTTACATTTCCTGGTAGTTCTATTTTTTATTTTTTGAGGTCTCTCCATACTGCTTTCCACAAATGTTGTTAATAATTTACATGCCCACCAACACTATGCAAGAGTTCTCTTTTCTTCATATCCTTCTTAATTGCGTTGTCTTGCCTTAAAAAAAATTAGTAGCCAGGAGCCATTGGCTTATGTCTATAATTCTAGCTACTCAGGAGGCTGAGATGCCTTGGCATGAAAGTCCATGAGAGTCTACCTCCAGTTAACCACCAGAAACCCAGAAGTGGTGCTGTGGCTCAAGTGCTAGCCTTGAGCTGAAGAGCTCAGGAACAACTCGCAGGCCCAGAGTTCAAGTCCCATGACCAAAAAAAAAAAATAGTAGCCATTGTAGTAAAAGTGAGGTGATACCTCATGTAGTTTTGGTTTCTACTTCCCTGATGATTAGTTGAAAAATCATATACTTTGTCCACTTTTAAATCAGATTGAGGTTATCATTGTTGCTGTTGTCCAACTGTGAGCCACTATCTAACAATAATACAACAATGATATAGGATTCAACTATCCCTACTTACTCTTCAAAAGAACATCAGGTATTAGAAAGAGAAAGGGAAAGGACAGCTGTATTTTCATGTTGCTAACTTGATTCTTTCTTTTAGCAGTTCAGTTTCCCCAGTCCCAGCTTTACCTCCAGGTTATGCCATTATTATTATTATTATTATTATTATTATTATTATTACTATTTTCTACTAATGTAGGAAGTTCAGGAAATAGGAAGACAGCTCATCTATGTACAACAGTTCTGTCACTACAGTCTCACTGGAATCTTCCTCAACATAGGCCAAGTGCTGAGATTATACGTATGCTTGTTGATTTTCTTAATCAACAATCTTTTAAGTACTTTGCCCAAGTAAAAAATATTTTGCACACCTTTCCCCCTGCTCACAGGGCTTGAACTCAGGACCTAGGCACTGCCCTTGAGCTTTTCTGCTTAAGGCTAGTGTTCTACCACTTTGCATCACAGCTCCAGTCCAGTTTTCTAGTGGTTAACTGTAGACATGAGTCTCATGGCCTTTTCTGCCTGGCTGGCTTTGAACAGTGATTCTCAGATCTCAGCCTCCTGAGTAGCTAGGATGATAGGAGTGAGCCATCTTGCCCAGTTCTGCATGTTACAGGCAACCTCTTAATAGACAGATGTTGAGGAATTTGTTCTTTCCCCTATGTTAAAGTTTATATTCCTTTTGTGAGGCTTCGCTTCCATAATTGAAATTTCCTGAACGGATAGTGGTTTGTTTGGATGCAGGAAGTAGGAAGCCTGTCATGGAAAATAGGCAAGGCAGGAAGCAAACCAGAAGCAAGGAGCTGTTATTAATCTTTACATCAAGGCTTCCAATGAAAATGAGACCGTCAAGTCAGCCCTTTGTACAGTTCACCACGGGGTAGAGGGGTGCAATGTGGAATTTTCCTGGAGAGTTCTGATGTGTCATTTGTGATCACATTTGCACTGATTTGACCTTGGGCCAGACTTAGGACTTATGAAATCAAGTGGCATGCAAAGGGGGCCTGGACGGGATCCCAGGGTCTCTTCTTCCTCAGACTCTGATTCTGCTTCTCTGGACCTGGATTTAAACCTGGCCTTTATCTCTATCCTTAAAAACTAAGGATAGGCCAGGAGCATGGCCTGTGGTAGAGTGCCCTGAGTTCAATTCCTCACTACCACATACACAGAAAAAGGCCAGAAGTGGTGGTGCTATTGCTCAAGTGGTAGAGCACTTCCTTTGAGAAAGCTCAGGGATAATACCCAGGCCCTGAGTTCAAATCCCAGGATGGGCAAACAAACAAACAATACAAAACAACAACAACAAAAACAACTAAGGATAAGTTGAAGATGAGATCCATCCCTTGGAGATGGGACTCCCCTTAAGTTAATGCTTCGGGCTTGGCAAGGGAACAATCCTAAAACCATCTAGCATATGTTAGTCATTTGCCATATAATAATGTTTTCTATTGTTAGGTCTCATAGCTTTAATGCTAGCTACTTTGGAGACTGAGATTCAGAAGATTGTGATTCAGAGCTAACCTGGGTAGAAAGGTCCAAGAGATCTATCCCATCTCCAATTAACCAACAAAAAAGGTGGGCTATAAGCGTGGTTCAAGTGAGCAAGCAAGTGTGAGATTCTTGAGTTCAAACTCCAGCATTGAACATAACCATAGTGGTAATGTACTGTAAACTGGTGTGGAGGTGTCCTGCAAGTGTGTGGAATGGATTTTATTTATCTCTTCTGCCGCCTAGTGGTGAAGGGTAGGTGGCACAGTCTAATGGTGCATTAGCACCAATTGCATCAGGTGAACAGATAGTTGTAGATGTGAGCACAGAAAATTACCATCCATTACTATCAATTCCATAATAATTTGGTAAGGTATGGTTTCCTATTAATAAATCATAGTATTGTTCCTATGGTTATAAATAAACAGCTTTAATTTTAAAATGCTGGAAAATTTTCATTTCCAGATACATTATGGAAAATGTTGTAAAGCTAAGCAGTGTTCAACAAACATTTCATGCATCTCTTGTAATTTGGTATCATAGCTCGTGGCACAAACTTTTAGAAAAGTGTCAGAATAAAGAAGTAAATGTCTTAGAGAAGCAGTCTGCAGGAGGAGAATCTTCTCCTCCTCATAGTGGGGCTCACAGTGGGGTTTTGGTCATAGTCAGCTAGTTCCACTGCTGTGTCCTGTGGCGGGGTAGACTGTCAATGTGTGAGCCCCCTTCTCTCTACTCTACAAAAAGGTTTAAAAGCAAAGAAAGATCACAAACCAACCCAGTTCCGACTCACATTTTAAAAATCCTCCTTAGTATCATCGTTATATTCACTTTACACCACCAGTGAAGAGCCACACACAGATTTTTACCAAGAAGATTAAACAGAAACATTGCCAAACATCACAGACATAGACAAGAAAAAATTAAGTGGGAGGAATTCTAGGCTTTTTCTCCCTACGAAACAATTTAAGTGATAAACTTTCAAGAGATCCAGATTACTAGAACATACATGATAGTAAGTTATTGAAGCAAGCAGGTAGGAAATAGGAAAGGGATGTGAAAGGAAAAAAAAAATATGAGCCTAACTGAGTCAACTTAGGAGCTGTTAATTGAGGAGAGCACCTCTAGGGACAAACTCCTACATTAACACACTGCCACAGTATTTTTTTTTCCTTTTTTATTCAACTGAAACATTGTCAGTCTTGGGGCTTGAACTCAGGGCTTGAGCACTGTCCGTGAGCTTTCTCAAGGCTAGTGCTCTACCACTTGAGCCACAGCACCACTTCCAGCCTTTTCTGTGTATGCAGTACCAAGGAATCAAACCCAGGGCCTGGTGCATACTAGGCAAGCGCTCAACCACTAGGTTACATTCCTGGCCATCTATAGTGCTTTAATTTTTTAAACATCTGCCATTGTTTTATTTAAAAATTGTTTCATTAAAAATTCTCACACCATTTCTACTGGGGCGAGATATTGATAAATCAAATTTACAAGAAGATAACTTTTGGGCTGAACTCCTGCTCTGGGCCCTCATAGCAACTAAACCAAGCCAGTATGGATTCATTCATGCTAAGTGTCACATATTCAAATTTAGTTTTGAATTGGGCCAGTTTTCAAAAAACAACCTATCCGAAAGGGGAGAGTTTACCCTGTGCCTTATCCCCTAGGGAAAATAACGGAAATGATCAGTTTCCCTCCTCCCTCCTCTTTTTTTTTTTTTTTTGCCTTTTTCTTAGAAAACTAATTGCGGGGCTTGGAGGCAGGACCCCAGTTCTAGAGCACCTGCCAAGGAGCATAAAGTGTGAGACCGTGAGTTTGAGTCCTGGTTTTGGAGAAGGATTAAAAACAACAAAAAAAGCCACAGCCAGCCCACAGCGTCCATTTCGTCTATTTTAATGCATAAAAGACTGCAATTAATGAATTGTTATGACTTTTCCCCCTCAAACATGATTGGGGGGCCCCAGATCTGGTACTTCCCATGATCGGAAAGGAAGGGGAGATGAGTCATTTCAGTCCTAGGTTGAAATAAACTGCAGCTGTGCTACATTAAAAAAAAAAGAAATCTTAGTCATAGTTTGCCTGGAAGTTTTTCATGCTGAAAAACAACTTGCTTGACAGTGACTAGAGTGTGAATTAACTTGGAACTTCCTGGAATTTACTTTATGGGATTTGAAATGCTGCTTTTTGTTCTAAGGAAGCTGCATGGTTGGTATTCATGCATGACTTCAAGTGGAAGTTACTTCAGGGTTTGAACACAAAGTAGAGAGACAATGGCTCATAGATAGATGTTCCCACTAAGCCTCTACCAGTGAATGAATTGGTGAGTTTTTTTTTTAATTTAAATTTTATTTTATTTAGTATGACTTGTGAGGCTTGAACTCAGGGCCTGGCCACTGTTCCTGAGCTTCTTTGTGCTCAAGACTAGTACCCTACCGCTTGAGCCACAGCACCACTTCTGGTTTTTGAGTGGTTAATTGGAGTTAAAAGTCTCATGAGGACTTTTCTGCCCAGGCTGGCTTTGAACCTCGATCCTCAGATCTCGGCCTTCTTAGATTATGTGAGCCACTGGTGGCCCGGCTGGTGAGCTTTTCTTTTCTTTTCACAAGGGGATTATACTTTCATATGTCCATCTAGTACCAGATGTTTCTTGATCAGAGTCAGCTGCCCCACCACCCTCGTCCATCTCGTCCATCCTTCCCCTAGACTGACTTCACATTTCCCTCTACCTTCATCACAAATGGACATTGAGCATTCTGGCTGTGTTTATCCCAGTTCTCTTTTCCATTAATCCACTTGACTTGCTGAGTAAACCACTTAAACATTTGAATAGGAATAACATTAAGGACATGAGTATATTGACATGGGCCCTGACAGTGGTCACTCCTTTGCAAGGTTACAGTTCCTTCCTTTGTCCGGCATTGTAAATGCTAAAGAAAATGCTTCAAACTTCGATGATTAAGATACTGTGAAATAAGTTTTCTTTCTGCTAAGAACCCAGAATATCTGGTCACCTCTAAATAAAAGCAGAGAAGTATTGCCTATCTTCAGTTTTCAGTTGGCTGCATCAACTAATTCAAAGCATGTAAACTGCCACAGATTTATCATCCTGGCTCTTGGTACCAGGCTGGTGAGTCAGACTACAGGTCTTGTATACATACCAGACATATGAAAATCATTTCTCATGCCCGGGGAAACTCATATTGGGGGATGGGAAGCCTGGGTGGGGGAGGCAGGGTAAAGTCTTACAGGACAGATCTGGTTCGTGGATTGCCTCTACCAGTCATGGTGGCATTTAACTCATTCCCACAGACGTAGAAATAGAAACTGTTCAACAGTTGTTTGAATTTGTAGCACCACAATCACCTGGGTGGCAAATGTTGAGAATAGGTGGGCTGAAAGCAGGGGACTACTATTTCTAATTAAAAATCAGAATCAGGGCCTGGAAGCATGGTCTAGTGGAAATGTGCTTTCCTACCATGCACGAAGCCCTGGGTTTGATTTCCTGGAACCACATACACAGAAAAGGTTGGAAGTGGTGCTGTAGCTCAAGTGGCAGAGCACTAGTCTTGAGCAAAAGTATCCAAGGACAGTGCCCAACCCCTGAGTTCAAGCCCCAGGACTGGCAAAACAAAAACAAAAACAAAAACAAAAACAAAAAAGGAAAAAACCCAGAATCCACAATGTATTTTAAGAATTTTGAACAGAAGCTTACTTGTTTTTGCAAGCTTTTAAAATGGGTAAAGGTCTTCAGGAGAACTGGAAGGTCAAAAAATTAAATAAATAGGATATAAACATGAAACATACTCCTTTGAAGATTTTTAGGTAATAGGAGACAGATATTTTATAGAATATCAGGGCTGTGTCTTCTCTCTGGCATCTCCTCTGCCTCCATTTTCAAGTTTTGGTCATTTCCAAATCTTGATCATCACTATCATCTCCCACAAAGGCTCTTCATTCCTCTTCCATCCTCCACTTCCATTAACTAAGGGTTTGTTTTTTGCTCTGGCCAGATTTCAGCCACTAAGGGGGGAAAAATCACTTTCTACACCTTCTTAGGTAGAGTGATGTTTCTTAGCTGTAAGACTTCAATATACAACCTGTGATATAAAAAATATATATTTGGTGTTTGTCTCAGTTCCTAGCCATAGAGCTCCTTCAGATGTCCTGCCTTAAGAGTAACTGTTAGCTAGGGTGTTGGTGGCTCACATCTGTAATCCTAGCTACTCAGGAGGCTGAGATCTGAGGATCACAGTTCAAAGCCAGCTTGGGCACTAAAGTCTATGACACTCCAATTAACCACCAGAAAACTGGAAGTGGTGCTGACGAGGTTAGGAACAGCGCTAGGGCCCAGAGTTCAAGCCCCAGGAATGAACAACAGCAACAACACCAACAAAAACATTACTTTCTTTTCTGTTGTTTTCATTCTTTCTCTTAATTGGATCCTTGACATTAATACATGCTCATTTCTCTTACTCCAAAAACCAAAACCAGACTAAAGCTCTTTTTACAGTAGGTATGTCCTCCTAGTCCCCCAATCCTCTATGGATTTATCAGGGTGTTTCATCTTCCTTAGAGCTGGGGTCATGCATTTTTTTTGTTTCTTTGAGGCAGGCTCTTACTATGCAGCTGTTTAAACTCAGGCTAGTCCTGACCTTGCCACCTTCTCGTATCAGCCTTTCAAGTGCTGGGATTACAGGAGTGTTACCACCAGACCCAGCTGCAATAAAAATCTTGTATAGAATTTTGTGCATGTGCAAGCATACCAGTAGGCAGGATCCAAGTATGAGACTGCTGTTTCAGAGGAAAGAATCTGATAGGTGTGGCCGGGTCTTTACCCAGGAATCAAACCATTTTGCACTCCCCTCTAGGGAAGAGTGTACATTTCTTCAGTCTTGGCAACAGATGTTAACACCCTCTGGAGGTTTGCCAGATAGATGACAGATGATACATTGTTTTGTCTGCATTTCTTTTATTGTGATGGAGATTAAATTCACTATCTGGGGTGAAGGAATGTCTAATGTTTCTTTTTTTTCTGTAGTTAATGCCCTTTATCCATTTTTAAAATTGGGTTGCTAGTCTTTTTTTTTTTTTTTTTTAAATAACTGAGTCCTCTTTATGTGGCAGGGAGATTAGAACATGCCAGAGTTTCTGCAAAATGTCAGAACCAAAGGTATATCTGAATGAAATCATTCAAGCTACTCTGCTTCTGGAAAACAGAAGATCCAGTCTCAATGTTGTTTCAGATCTGAAAGAAATACATTCATTATAAAAATACTTGAAGAAATGTAACCACCTCTCAGTTCCACTTTTGTGTACTTGTTGTTAAGGTACAGAGAGCGAATGAGAGCAACTCCCTGTCTAAGCCAGTAGCTAGCCACTCACAGCTGGCACCTTTGCTGGTCCTATTAAGATTTTAGGTTGTAGAAAATTCAAGATGGTTGTATTTAGAGACTAAGCTTCCTTACTTTGCATATTTCTGAGGGCGTTGAGCACAGAAAAAAGCTGATCACGTGCCAGCATCTCAAACAGAAACTAGGTTAGGGCCGTGATGTGCCCTCTTTGACTTTTCCAAAGTAAACTCTTAGTTATCAACAAATAACTTCTATTTAATAGCACGGCATCAAAATATCAACAACAAAAACTCAAAACACATCAGTGATTCTAAGTTTAAATTTATGTTTTTGAAATAAAAAATGCAAAATAACATTTTAACAACACATTTTAAAATACTATTACATGCTACAGCTCCTTAGAAAAAGTTAACAGGTTCAGTCAAAACAAAACAGTTAATGGATTACAAATAGGTCTGTCTTTGAGTAAGGAGCTCCTGTGAAATGTCAGGTTGAGAGCCAGTGAGGAAGGACTCAGCCCCTCAGGGAGGGGGGAGGGAGGAAGCCGGGAGCCCCGCCTCCTGGGGGAGCCCTGAGTTCTGACCTGCAGCTTCCTCTTGGGCTCTTCAGGACTCTGACTGGGAACTTTCCAAGTCCTGGGTGCCTTCATCCTTTCCATGCAGGTTACAGTACTAACATTAGCACGCTGTTCCTTTGGGTTGTAAACTTCGATGGAAAAATCACAGGCTTACCAATTGGATTACTATCATGATTCCCACCACCTTTGGATAAGCTCCCCTTCAGAAGCTTTACTTTATGACATGGTGATTTATGCCTTGGGACACCATCCACATCCACTTATGTGTGTGTGTCTGAAGAAGTCAGTGGGTGGATGGTCCTTCTCAGGAAGCCTGGATGGGGCTCTGGTCCCATTAAATAGACTGAGCCATGTCTTGTGCAGGCATCTCAAATTACAGTGTTCAGTGGATCCATTTATCATTCTTTCCCTTATATACCACTATTTATTGTACAAATGGAATATTTGTATGTTCATGAAGAATTTCTTATCATCCTAAAGAATCAAGTTTGAGGTTTTATTTTTCTTTAAAAAAAAAAAAACAAAACTTGGCTGGTCTGTACATCTCACCTGATTTGCGTAAAGACAGATGAGAATAAACATGCTGGTAGATTATCTTAGCACCTTAGTTAGGTTTCTCTCTCAATATTATACTTTAGCCATAAAAGAATCAACTTGGTTTACTCATATTTTCTCTCAAATAAATTATTGTTTCTTTTTCAATAGTAAACATTTTTTATAACATGCTCAAGACACACATCACAAAACCATAAGCTATGATAATACAATCTAAAAATGCAGTCAATTCATTCCCATAAATCAGCTTGAAAAGGAAAGTTCAAGAGTTTGATCAAGCCCATGGATCCCAGAGTGCAGGGATGCATGACTCCATATCCGCAAAAAGCTAGGACTGTACTGTCGTCATGGAGGGAGAAAGGATCCTGAAATTCATCACTGCTGTGTGTAACTTCTTCATAATTACTTGACTATTATAGGACCCTCAAATCTTGCTACTGTGAAAGATAGAAGTTGATAAACCTTGCCTTTCATAATAATGGTACCATGCTCAATATTTGTTCCTATTCACATTCAGTTTCAACTACCTGTGACTGAGTTTGAGGTAGCGGTGACTGTGGTTCCTGGAAGTGGTATGGGACAAATATCATCTAAAGTATCACATGAGATTCAAATGGGAGGGAGGTAAAGTATTACCTACTGTCTTCTTGTTTGGCATAGAAACTAAAAAAGAAAAAAAAAGAAACAACATCTCTTCAGTGATAAAAATACAGGTCTTTTGTGAGCATGGATACAATACATGGGATCTGTTTCTTTGCATGGAAAGTGGAATCCAGAGAAAATGACTCGAATTCTGTTGCTACCTTCCGGTTAACTCGAGTAAGAATGTGCATTAGTTCAAGCTTGTTGGCGTAGAGTTTCAGCATAGCACAAAGGGACTGGATGAACCATGATCCATCCTTTGAATTTCTCCAGGAATAGTAACCTACAAAGCAAAACAGAATCAAGATACCACAGACATCTCATTTTAGCTGGAAATAGAAACTGTAGACAAACTACCATGGGATAAGAGTTTTATTTTGGCTCTCCCTCCCACAGGGATTAACAGATAAATATGCAGATAAGATGATGAAAAGCTGAGACATACAAAAGTATCATCATAGGTAGCTTGGTGGTTTCAACCAGATTTTTTTTTTTAGCACTGGCTTACCTATACATAAAGTGTCATGTATGCACATATACTTATGACTAAGAAATGAATGACAATTCATTTCTCTATATTGCATTTTATCAAGTATTATGAATATAAAACATTAAAAAAAACTAAAAGGGGGTGGCAATTCAGTTACTGTACTTATTTGCAGATTAACTATTAGACTCATTGCATTTAAAATAGAAATATGTTGTGTAGAAAAATGCCCAGAGGACAAAGGATATCATATCAAGCACACACTAAAATGCTAAAACACAAACCAAAACATTAACCTTACGTTTCCCAACTCTGTCACCTGGAGTTAGTCATGAATAGTTGTATGATTAATATTTATTTATATGATGACATGTGTGACCACAAAAAGGTGGAGGTGAGCAGCATATCAAGCAGTATCTTTATTTTCTCTTCTCTCACTTTTTTTCCCCCCTGTATAGTGTTGGGGCTTGAACTCAGAGTCTGGGCTCTGTCCTTGAGCTTTTTTGCTAAAGGTTGAACCACAGCTCCACTTCTGTTTTTTAAATTTTTATTTATTGATTGATTATATTTTTTTGCCAGCCCTGGGGCTTGAACTCAGGGCCTGGGTACTGTCCATGATCTTTCTCAAGGCTAGCACTCTACCACTGAGCCACAACCCCACTTCCAGCTTTTTCTGTGTATATGATACCAAGGAGTTGAACCCAGGGCTTCATGCATGCTAGGCAAACACTCTACCACTAGGCCACACTCCTGGCCCAAGTTCTGGCTTTTTGATGGCTGACTGAACAAAAGTCTCATAGACTTTGCTGCCCAGGTTAACTTTGGAGTGTGAGATCACTCAGTCAGATCACAGTCAGTGCCCAGCTTGCTTGGCCTTTTCTGCTCAAGGCTAGCACTCTACAGCTTGAGCCACAGATTCACTTTTGGATTTTTGTTGGTTAATGGGAGATGAGTTTCTTGGATTTACCTGTAAGAGAGCGGCCTGGCTGAGCTGATAGGATGATGGTCCTCGGACCCCTGGTACCTCCCACAGCACTACTACCTGTCCTAGATTAGTTGTGCTTATCTCCTATTTCAATGAATTCCAAGAAAATCCAGCAATCGCCCTTGTCCACAAGGGCAGGATCTGAGATCCGACACCCACACCCACACACACCCACACCCACACACTTCAGTCTTTTCCCTTTTAGCGAAGCCTCCTCAGGCATAGTGGCTACAGCTTCTGCAGTTTAATGTCTGATAACAAAACCAAAATCTTTTTTTCCCCCACAGGATTTTATTACATAGGTTTCTCTCCTTATGAAGGTCAGGCCTTTCATCTCATTTCTTAAAGAAAACATTTCACAGCTTCTTTTGAGCAAGTCTGAGTTGCCTGCATTACTACTTTTATGCTTTGTGGCTGTTGTTTTGGTGACCCAGGAGGGAAGGAGGCCTGTGTCATTACATCACTCAGAAAATCACACAACTTAAAACTTCTATTGTTTACTTCTGGAACATACCACTTAATACTTTCACACTGCAGTAAATCATGGGTAACCTGCAAATGCAAAAGGCATCTTCTACTCTAATATTACAGGAGTTGACCCCTGTCTCAGACTCAGTTATCATATGTGATATTAAATCCATGAGTGGCTTGGGTTAGTTTTCTGAGATTCCTCTGTGGTTAAGGTACCTTAAAATAGAACTAATTTTTAGGGATATAAAAATTCTGATAGCCTCTGACTGTCAAGTGGTAGCTATACTATTATTTACCTCTATAGTTATGTACTTTACTCTCTCTGTCTCGCTCTCTCACACACACACACAGACACACACACACATACACACATCACATTTACTTTTGGTAACTTTCTTACCAGGTGCTGTGGAATATGCATACAGGAAGTCAGCCTCTACTGGTATTTTCTGGCATGCCATTTCATCATCAATACCACTATCTGTCTCAATGCCACAGTCTAGTTCTGTACCCCGGCAGGCCTGCAAGTTAGAATGTCAATTTTTAATTTAATTTATAACTAAGTTAATCTGTGATTAATCCTCCACCATAATGTCATGGATTCCCCTACCTGAATGATGAAAAGCTTGGGTTTCCCAGCTAGACTTCTGCAATAATCTCCTCGGAAGAAACTTGTTAATTTTTTCAGGTCAACAGGTCCATCTGTTCCAAAAATTATTCCTTCCTCACCATGGCTCAGAATTACACAAATAAAGCTACTCCTTTTGCTATGATCTTCTTTAGAAACTGGAGAGACATTCAGAAAAAGATTTAAAAAATACTTCCAACTTTATTCAACAATTTCAGACAGACTGCATAAAAACAAGATGAAAAATTTTTGATTTTTGAGTCAGGGTCTTATTAAGTATCCTAGGCTGGTCTCAAACTCATCATTCTCTTGCTTCAGCTTTCTTTCTTTCTCCCCCCCCCCTCTCCTATTTCTTTCTTTTTCTTTTTGCTAGCTCTGGGCCTTAAACTCAGCGCCTGAGCATTATCCTTGGGCTTTCTTCAAGGCTAGTGCTTCACTAGTGAAGCTTCCAGCTTTCCTAGGTTGTACCAAGGAATTGAACCTGGATCTTCATGTATGCTAGGCAAGGACTCTATTGGTAGGCCAAACTCCCAGCCCCCACTCGCTCCAAGTATAGTAGGATGGAGACACTGAGAGGGGAACTGTGAGGTCATTTAAACCCAACTTGGGCATAGTCACATACCTGAAAAAAATCTTAGGCAGTTGGTATGAATAAAATAGAATATATAAAAATAAAATATAAAAATATAATATCATATTAACACTTGTCATGTCAGAATTATGTGTAACATAATTTCACAATTCGTATACTTCATTCTATGCATAATTTCAGTTAGATTGAAATGTAAAATTGGGTAATGAGGTCTGTCTTTTAATTATTTCTTACCGTTGTGTAGTAATTCTACAATGTCTTCACGTGTAAGGTCATTCTTATTTCTGACTTCGTATTTTAAGTTCAGGAATGTTTCTCTGAGAGTTGCTGCGTCTACATCTGTACCAGACCGAGATGCCATTCCTGGAACACAACAAATGACTTTTAGTTCCTTTGAAAAGAGAATCCCTTTGAAATGAAATGAATGACGTAGCGATTCACACAACCAACAAATTCTTCCTTTTAAATGCTAAGAATAAGGGCTGGGAGTTTGGCCTAGTGGTTAAAGTTCTTGCCTAGCATGCACAAAGACCTGGGTTCGATTCCTCGGTACCACATACATACAAAAAAAAAAAGCTGGAAGTGGTGCTGAGGCTCAAGTGGTAGAGCTCTAGCCTTGAGAAAGTCCAAGGACAGATTTTAATTATTTTAATCATGGTGATTAAAATAATTTTTTTAAGCATGTAAGACATTTCAAATGGTGCCGTGGCTCGAGGTAGAGTGCTAGCCACGAGAAAGCTCAAGGACAGTACAGTCCCTGACTGGCACTCCTAGGACTGGCAGAAAAAAAAAAGTTGGTATTCAAGTTACAGCTAGGAAGTGGAAATGTGTTCAAGTGGTAGAGTACTAGCCTTGAGGGAAAAAGCCAAGTAAGTATGCATCCATGAATTCAAGCCCCAGAAGTGGCTAAAACAAAATCAAAGTTATAGGTAAAAGCAATAAACATAATGCCATGGTGGTTCAGTGCCCATTTCCAACTATCCTTCTCAATCTTTTCACTAGTCTACAAGTCTTGGTGATTTTTTCTGGTATATTGTGGCTTCCTCCCAGATCTAGTTTCTCAAATTAAAAATGAACCTTAATATACTCTGTTACATCAAAGAATTATCACAGCTTCATCTTCAAGAAGAACAGGAAGACTGCCCAAATACTTACACATACAATAAATTATACAAATTAGACAAAAAACATATTTAGAACATACAGTCATACACCCACTAGAATGAAAGATCAGAAAACTACATAGTAAGAAAAATGCTTATGTCATATTAAGTGGAATAAGCAGAGTGCCATGCTATTTGCATGTATATATAAAATAAAACTGTCATGAAAATTGCAAGAAATACAACAAAATGTTGGTTAGCTTTTGAGTATTGTGAAGGGTTTTATTTTCTATGTTCTCTTAAAATATTCTAAAATGTCTTACCAATTCTCTGATACCCAGAGAATGAGACTTGGTGATTATGCCACAGTGAACTTAGTTCAGTGGGAGAGCTAGAAAACCAAGAAATAAACTCAAGAGCGGAGGTCAAGAAATGAACACACTTGTAAGAATAAATGCTCCAGAATGAGATTTGAGGATCAAGATACAGGACTCTTATCTCTAATTAACCAGCAAAAGTCCCAAAGAGGAAGTATGGCTCAAGAGGTAGGAGTGCTGGCCTTGAGCAAAAACAAAACAAAACAAAAACAACAACAAAAAACACATGATAGCATGTGGCCCAGGGTTCAAGCTTCAGTATGAAAGAAAGACAGAAAGACAGAAAGAAAGAAGAAATGAAATGAAGACTGTAAGCCTAAGCTATATCTATTTAAAATTTAGGGAAAGAAAATAAATGTGTCATCAAAGCCTAAGGAAAAAGGCTTTGGGATTTAAGCCAGTGTCAGTCTTCCCTGTAGTCTCAGAGGAAAAAGCAATCAAGCAAATGAAGAAGATACAAGGAAGGAAAACAGAACAGAGGGTGGATTAAGAGCTTAGGCTGGCTTTACAGCCAGGCAGACTGAGGCCTAAGCTCAACCCCACTAGCACACTACCCCTGTGTGCTAGTCACACAGCTAGTCCATGCTGTCAGCGTAGAACACTAGCTAATTTTCAGAGTTACTATTCAAATACAAGAGATTCCCAGTAGGTTCTGGAAAGAATACAAACAAAGCTACTTACTACTTGTCAAGAACTTTTCCCTGCTATAAGGAGGAGGAATAGGAGAAGCAAGGGTTGCAGATAGAGAAGAAGTGAGGCTTACAGAGAGGGCTAGCTGTCAGAAATGAGGCTGTACCCTAAGGCTCCCCCCCCCACCTTTCTCTTCCTTCTTTCTATTTATAAATGGAACTTTGCTTTCTCCCCACACCCTGCCCTTTATCTCAATTTGTAACTGTAGAATTTGTTTAAAACAACAACTCTTTCCCCATGCACTCTACTCTCAGGTTAGGAAACTAGAACTCAATTAAAAAGTAGTTGTAGTTGGCATGACGGCTCATGCCTGTAATTCCAGCTACTAGGGTAGTGGAGCTCAGGAGCATTCAGGTTGGAGGCCAGCCTAGGGGAAAAGTTAGTGGGATACCATTTTAATAAGCTGGGTGTGACCCTAGCTTCACAGGAAGGAGAATCTGGTTCTGAGGAAAAGCATAACACCATTCTGGAAGAACAGCTAAAGCAAAAGCAAGTTAGGAGCATGGCTCAAACAGTGCAGTATCACCCCCGCCCCCCACCCCGTCTTCTCCAGAATGGAGATGAGCTGTGGCCTACACCAGACATCCTGCAAAGGGGAAGCCTGCAAACAACCACATTTTCTTAGTTCCTATGGCATTATGGGATCTGAGGGCTCTGCCTTCTCTCTACTTGATTGTTTACATCACTGACTAAACACACCAGGTAGAGTGCACACCTAGCATTCAGAAAGCCCTGGGTTTGAGTCCTTGGTATCACATACACAGAAAAATCTGGAAGTGGTGCTGTGGCTCAAGCGGCAGAGCACTAGCCTTGAGCAAAAAAGTGTCCAAGGCCCTAAGTTCAAGCCCCAGGAAAATAGAAAAAAATAAACTTATCAGTGCAATAAATGCATCAATATAGCATTGTATATCATATCAAATACAAATGGCACATTACAGATCATGCTACGATACATACCAGTGCTTTTATGAAAGTTCTTATTGTTAATTATTATGCATATACCCATTTCAGGATAATCCATTTTGTAACTACTATCCAAGGAAATCCCAGAGTCCATTGATTTGCTGCCATGGATGATCTTTCTGTATGGAGATCAAACAACAGGTTACAGGGGAGAAAGATGAACCCACAAATGTAATTTTTATGACTGATAATAACAGTTTACTTTTGTTTAAGACTATGTACCAGACTTGTGCTGTAGATTTGTCCTCATT
Organism: Megascapheus bottae; assembly: GCF_031878675.1. Classification (NCBI taxonomy): domain Eukaryota; kingdom Metazoa; phylum Chordata; class Mammalia; order Rodentia; family Geomyidae; genus Megascapheus; species Megascapheus bottae. Next base: position 20,318,542 of record NC_143528.1, on the reverse strand, counting down.
ATAAGTTTCATAGCATTTGGGTGTCATCCTTAACATGTCATAAACAGGTGGATAAAGTTAATTTCAAAATGACTCACCTCAGAACTAAGGCTGAAGGTTTACCTTTAGTTTTAGGTTTTGATAAATTTTCATCAAATACACTTACCACTATTTATCAAACTTCAGGAGCTGAACAAATTAGGGTCACTAAACATTTTCTTAAAGGGTCTTAAAGAGAAGCTGGCACAGGAGGATTTTCAGCTCAAAGCTGGTCTGAGCTATCTAGTGAGATTCCATGTCAAATCATCCAAAAGAAAAATGAGGGAAAGAGGGAGGGAGAGATTAGTTCAAGAATCCTATGAATAGAATAATAAAAGTGGGTCTTTGAAATAAACTTCTGGAATTAAACAAAAGGACAATTATAAAAATCATAAAAGACAATTGTCCATATTTACGGAATTCGGTATGAGATGTGTGCTGTTTTGATTCATTTTTATATTTGTGCCGATTACCTTGAGATACTTAAAGAATATCACACAAGGGGCTGGGAGTTTGGCCTAGAGGTAGAGTGCTTGCCTATCATGCATGAAAACTTGGATTTGATACCTTGGTACCACATACATAGAAAAAGCCAAAAGTGGTGCTGTAGCTCAAGTGGTAAAGTTCTAGCCTTGAAAAGGCCCAAGGACAGTGCTCAGGCCCTGAGTTCAAGCCCCAGAACCGGCAAAAAAAAATTATCACAAGATCTGATACAGGTAATAGCAGACATAGATTAAGTGAAGTGAGGATTATTTGAGGTTTAGTTTGCTCATTCCCCCCGACCCCCGTCTGCCAGTATGGGAAATAATACTAAACACAAAAAGGAAACAAAGAAAAACAAAGGATAAAAAAGGATGAGACATATTTTCCCAGACTGAAAAACTAGCATTGCATTTTTATTTTATCTTAAAACTTATAAACAAGAAGTAAAGGCACGAAAGCAATCTCTTTTTCTGTAGCCACTTGAAATGGTTCACAACAGCAGGAGCGATGAGTTTGGTCTGGGAAGGGGGTGAAAAAGGAGAAAAAGGGGTGGGGGGAAGGGAATCTTTCTGTTTCTAGGAACTAGGTTCCAACCATGGGTCAAGCACTTTCCCTTACTCCTTCCCTTGTCATGAGAAGGTTGAGAGACAGGAGCTTATGTATAGCCAGAGAGCTGAGGTAGAAAGTGTGTTTGGGCTCTAAACTCTTTCGTGTGCGTGCGTGCGTGAGTGCATGCATGCGTGCGTGTATGTATGTGTGTGTGCACTGTGGGGCTTGAACTCAAGGCCTGCTCACTGTCCCTGAACTTTTTCACTGAAAGCTAGTACTCTCCTACTTTGAGCCACATGTCACTTTCTGGTGGTTAATTGGGGATAGGAGTCTCATGGACTTTCCTGCCTGGGCTGGCTTCCAGCTGGAATCCTCAGACCTTGGCCTCCTGTAGCTAGGAGTACAGGCCTCAGCCATCAGCACCCAACAGCCTGTATGCATTCTGTCTACTTCCTCACTCTTCCAAGTCTTCTGTACTACATATACCATCTTTCTTTGACTACACAGAATTTATTTTTGAGTACTCACGTTTCAAAAGTTTTAATGGATTTTGAATCCACTGAATTTTCAGTGTTCTCCATGACTACCTTTCTTAACTAGAACATAAAGAAAATAAAAGTTAGTGAAAATATCAGCCATTGTAAAACCATAGCACTGTATTGTCATCCCAGTGATTATTTCTCCAAATATTCTGGATTTGTCAATACTGTTTGACTCCTGTGAGTCAGACCTGGGGAGAAGCTTTATTTGCTTATATGGTGGAACTCTTCCTCCCTTCATTCTTCCTTGATTGATGTATTACCTTAAGCACACAGATGTGTATGGCTCAGTGAATTTTGTTCTCCACTGTAGTAGCTCTGCCAGTTGAACAGACTGGAATTTCTTTTCATTATCACATAACCAATCAGCTCTTCAGAAGAACTCAGTTTCCAACTCAATAAAGTTGAAACAAAATCCTAAGAACTTCCCACGATATACTTCAAGTAACACTTCACTGTGATGGTTAAATTCCCAAAAGATACCAAACCACTATAGAAACCTCATTCTTAAACTGAACCTTAGAGTTCCAGCTTCTCATGGAGGGCAGTAGAATGTCCTGGAAAACCTAAAAGTAAAACTTATAATTTCTTCTTTCAGCTATCCTCCTGGTAGAACAGCTACATTCACACGTGAAAAGTCCGTATAATTGAAGCAGTCACCACTTCCTGTATTATCAGGTTTGTTAGGCTTTTCATCTATACTCATCCCAGTAATTCTAGCCAGGAAACTCTAGCGATTGACTGTCACCATAAGACACAGTCAAGGGCCCTCTGCCTTTTCTGGGCTGAGGGAAACAGTTCCTGATACTACTTTTCTTTCAAGATTTCCACTAGATTTGCTCTAGCTTTCCAGATGCAAAGGAACTTGTTATGGTAGTTTCTCCCATACAAAGAGAAAAAATCAGAAGATAAACAAAAAAGACCCCCCCAAAATTAATTTCTCTAGACTCTAGAAACCTGGCTTATGTCAAATATTTCAATTAGGATACCTTTAATCTCTCACTCCTGCCCTAAAATCAGAAATACTATAGAGATACAAAATCCTAATAGAGCTCATTCACTAGAGGTTCCTGCAAAGCCGTAGACAGTTTCCCTACTGTGTGTGTGTGTGTGTGTGTGTGTGTGTGTGTGTGTGGTATATGCACATATGTGTGTTAGTACTAGGTCTTAAATTCAGGGCCTCTCACACTTGCTTGGTGTTTTGCTCAAGGTTGGTGCTCTACCACTGGAACAGATGATCTATTTCTTTTTGTTGCTGTTTTTTGTTTGTTTTTGTTGGTTAACTGGAGATAAGTGTCTCACAGATTATTCAGCCAGGCTGGCTTAGAACTTGATTCTCAGATACTCAGCCATCAGAGTAGCTAGGATTACAGGTAAGAGCCATCAGCACTTAGCTTCTGCTTTTGTAAATTTGTGAATTGTAATGCAATAGGTATACAAGGTATTCCAAATACTTCTATTTGTAATTGTATAGTTCAGTGGCAGGTACACTGTTATGCAAACACTATTTGCTACTTTATTGTCCCAAACCAAAACTGTATCAAGTCCCTCCATTAAAGGTTTCCAGGAAAAGGTAACTCTCTCCCTTCTCCAAAGCTAAGTTCCTTCTTTCCCTTCCCCCACACTGTCTCATTTCTAGTGGGGAAAGGTAGAAAATACAGAGCAGAAGTTTCACCATTTCAGTTTAACCACAGAAGGGAGTATTTCATACTGTAGCCTGTGTTTTATATTGCTATGAAGGCTGTTTGCTTTTCTACCATGTTCCTAGGTTTTCTAGATAACCACAGGAGGGTGTGAACATAACTGAGCAACAACATCTTTCAGTCAGTTATTGAGCTTTTACAAAGCAAATATTTTAATACTAGGAGCCATTAGGGGTACTTTAACAAAAGACAAAATTAAGTTCCTACCTTTATGGAACACTCATTGTAGAGAGGAAGAATGGCTATAGATCGATAAGACTCTCTGAGGAAAACAGGGTAAAGAAACTACATTGGCTAGGTAGCCCAGGAAATCATCTTTGGGGGTAACATTTACAGATATTTAAATAACGTAGAGTCAGCAATTAGATGTGGTCCTTCTTGGGGGAAGGTCCACAAGAATTCATGATATTGAAGATATGGAAAGGCCAGTTTGATTAGTTTATCATAAAGGCTGGTAGAGAGGTAACCAAGGAAAGATAAGATATCCTAAGGTCTTAGGAACTAAAAGGAAGCTTGATTCCATTCTACTTTTTGTTTTGTTTTGCTTTGAGACTGGGTCTCAAGGACATTTTAGGCTGGCCTTGAGCTTGCTTTGTAGGCTCCCAGGAGAGGCAGCCTCCTGAGTGTTCAGATCACAGCCATGTGCTATCACACCCACTGCTATATTGGAGCACTTCAAGTGGAAAAGGAACATGCTTTTCACAAAAATCACTCTGGCTGCTAAGTAGACAAATCACTGTAGAAGGTCAGAATGAAATCATATAGACAGTGAGAAGCTTTTGGGAATAGCCCAGGCAAGAGACAATGAGATCCAGGGGAGATCAAGATTGGAGATACACAGTGATGCTGCAGAACAGGTGGAAGGATATATGTAGCTTATATAAGAAAAAGTATGTGCCTTACAGATAAGAACAGAGACAATTCATCCATTGCAATTAACAGTCTTAAGTCTGCAATTAACATTTCAGTCTTAACACAAGTAATTACAATTTTACTATTTCTAATAGTAGGCAAGAGACATACATATCTTTTAGTAAAGTGGTTGGTAGCTAAAAGAAGAAAAAAGCACCAATTCTTTTAAAATAGGAGTTAGAATTCACCTATTTGATAAGGATTTCTCAGGAACAAATTCTATTGAAGTATTTCATTTCCTTCATTATTAGCAGGTGACTGAAAAATATCTTCAGTTGCCACTTGATCTCGACGAAAATTTGACACTTCAGGTCTGTCTAGCATCACAAATGTGCACCCTTGCTGTATATTTGTCATGGACTTCCCCCATATGACACATTCAGTTCTTGGGAGCTGAGCTCTGCTTCCTGTAGCGCTCCCTAAAGTGGTACACTTAGCATTACCTCATCCCCATTAGCTAATGCCTGGCTGAAACATATTATTTTAGGTCTGGTGATCTCATTCTAGAAAGCTATAATATTATCTCCTAAGGGAAACATTCACTGTCCTCCATGATAAGAGGAGTTCAGGCTTTTGTAGAGAAAATATCCAACAGAGATTTATTGGCTTTAACACTAATTATTTCTTGTTGTGTTGATGTATGTAATTCTTTGTATCAATTTAAGATGCTGATTCAGAAGGATAAAAAACTCTAAAAGATGTCTTAGTGATGAGAGGAAATTTGTAGAAAGACAACTGACAATAGGTAGGAACTTAGAATTTAGGTGTTAAATTTCTCTACTTTCTAGATCTCCTGAATACTGAAGCTATAGCAATCAAAAGTATACATATATTGTCAGTAGAAATTTACTGTTACTCTGAAGTAGATATTTAAACATTCCAAGCTGAGTTTTCCTAAAGAAGTGAAAAGTTGGAATGTGCTCTCAATTTACCTGATGGTTATCCAGCAATTCACTGCAATAGTAGGGGTAAAATAGAATAAATTATCTGTGAGATTGAAGCAGAGGAATGAAAATTAATTTCTAAAATTAAAATATCTTAAGCTATACTATGTTAATATATATATATATATATATATTTTTTTTTTTTTTTTTTGCCAGTCGTGGAGATTGAACTCAGGGCCTGGGCACTGTCCTTGGACACATTTTGCTCTAGACTAGAGCTCTGCCACTTGAGCCACAGCACCACTTCCAGCTTTTTCTATGTATGTGGTACCGAGGAATTGAATCCAGGGCTTTGTGCATGTGAGACAAACACTCTACCACTAGGCTACCTAGTGCCCAGCCCACTATGTTAACACTTTGACACAAAGTACAAACATCCTGTTATGTAAGAGGGAGCAGTAATAGAGTTTTCTATGGTAGGGATTTGTAAATGAGATGTTAGGTGAGTTAAACTAGTTTTAGTGAACCTTGGTCAAGAAATCTGTTTTCAATCATTGGGCAGTTCCTGGCATCGGTCCTACAGGGAAATGCAGAAGTCAGGAATAAAACTTCATCTCTACTCTAGTGATTTTTGAAATCTCAAAATGAGGTAGAAGAATCAACACTGCTCACTTTTGAACATTCCCGTGAATATACTTTAAAAGATTTAAAAGTAATGATTTACTAAAAGAGCAGCCAAAGAAAGGAACAAAATCCTTCTGTTTCCAGCTCACATAGGCTAAACACTGAGCTAAAAGGTATTTATTTATTTATTTTGGTGCCAGGACTGGGGCTTGAACTTGGGATCTGGGTGCTTTCCTAGCTTTCTGCTTAAGAAAAATTGGAAAGCTCACACTTGTAATCCTACCTACTCAGGAGCCTGAGAGCTGAGGGCTTCCTGGGCAGGAAAGTCCACAAAACTGTCCAATTAGCTACCCAAAAAAGCTGGAAATGCAGTGATTGTATTTAGAGATTCCCTACCTGAATACTTGTTTGTTAAACATGTCATTTGAAATATGATGTAAAAATCAATGTTAATGAATTCTTGAATAAAAAAAAAAAGCTGGAAATGGAGCTGTGGCTCAAATGTTAGCCTTGAGCAAAAGGCACTCACTCAGGCCCTGAGTTCAAGCTCCAGGACCAGCACACGTGCACATGCACGTGCACGCACACGTGCACACGCGCATACACGCACACGCGCACGCGCACACACACACACACACACACACACACACAGTGACACCACAGTGACTTTTTGACTTTTAATTGGAGATAAGAGTCTCAAGGACTCTTAAAAACTTTCCTGCCCAGCTGTCTTTGAACTGTAATCTTTAGATCTCAGCCTCCTAACCAGTTAGGATTATGGCTGGCAGAACCCACTTATATTAATAGCCAACTGAAAGCGCACTTACTATAAGCAATGAAGAAGAGAGAAAAGATAATTATAGTGTATCTAGTGCCACTGGGTAACTTACTTCTAAATGTAATACACAGGTTTCCTGCTAATCATTCCATCTACAGTGCTATTACTTCTATAGAAAAGATAAAGTCAAGTCCAGTATCACTTCTGAGAAGTTGCTATCTATCTCTGTGAAATAGCTGATTATACTCATTGCCAACTAGTGAAAACAACATCTTAAAAGCAGCTAGATTTTCAGATTAAGTAAATGAAACAGAAAGCACACTTGTTTCACAACACTTTGGGTAGGAAAAGATTTCAGCTGAAATGTACTATAGGTACTATCCAATCTGTCCCATTTGGTGTTTGAATTTCTTTGGAGATATATAAGTAATTGAACTGGTAAGACAAGACATGATCAAAAAAACAAGTTATCAAAGATTTTGCTCATAGGTAGAAGCTACATCTAATGACATCTATATATATAAAGAGAGAATATAGACATATAGACATATATATATGTACATATCTATACTTGTATACATAATTATATATATGGATCAACATAGAATATGTGTCTATCTAATGGATAACTTAGGAAGTGAAGGAGTTAGGGGAAAAGGAAATACATATATGTAGGCAATATAATTTTATATACTGGGCCAACAGGGTGAAGGGAATGACTGGCTGAAATAGATTGTTGACATAGATGAAAATGAAACCTATTGAAACTTTATTACAAAGTGGGGAAGAGAGTAAGGGCAAGTAACAGACCATGCAGATGGTTTGGAAATATCACATTGAAATTGCCCCTAGCTAATGTATGCTAATACAGGGAATACAATTTCATTGTTAGAAAAATATTGGGTTTTTTTTAGGAACAAAAAAAGGGGAAGTGGGAAAATCATTGAAGACCTAATTAAACATTTTATATGAAATAAATGCTTCCAGACACCTTTTGAAAAATTTACAGATAACCATACAGTTTGCTGAACATTCACTGTGAGCAAAGTATAGCCGTAGGCCTTGACTACAGGTTTTGATAGAGATCATTTAAGCATATATTTATGTGGTGACCATAGCACAAAGTGGCTGAGCATATCCTGATACTTACTTATTTAACCACCTTGCTTAGTATTTCTGGTTAGTTGCAATAAGCAATGATATTGTTACAATGTTTCCATATTTGATCTCTAGCATTTATTCTAATACATATGTATTAATTATAAATTACTATGTAACTGTAAATCCGATTTGTGTGTGTGTGCCTGTGTTGGTACTGGGACTTGAACATAGGTCCTGGACCATGTCCCTTAGCTTTTTTGTTCAAGGTTAAAACGCTACGGCTCAATCCACAACTTCACTTCCAGCTTTTTGGTGGTTATTGAATCTCATGGGACCAGAGCAGAGTGGCTCGAGCCTATAATATTAGCTACTGAGGAGGCTGAGTTCTGAGAATGGAGGTCCAAAGGCAGCCGGGGAGATTCTTATCTCCAATTAACCACCCTAAGTGGGGCTGTGGTTCAAGGGGTAAGGTGGTAGCCTTGAGCTGAAGAACTTAGGGACAGCGCCCAGGCCCGGATTTCAAGCTCCACAACCCACCAAAACCAAAACAAAAAGGAAGAAAAAACCCAGGGGTTTTCCTTTCTAGGATGGTTTCAGTGATCCTGAGATCTCAGCCTCCTGAGTAGCTAGTTTACAGGGTTGAACCACTGGAGCCTGGATCAGATTTGACTTTGTTTTCTGATAGGTAATAGTCATTAGAAAAGTATGGTATTGTAATAAAAATAAGTAGACACGCACTCTTATGCACCAGGCTCTAATTATAAGGAAATGGGTCAATAAGGAACACCATGATAAATAAAACTAGTCTCCTGGTGTTTGCTTACAGTCTATCAGGGAAGATAGTAAATATGCAAATATAAAAGATGTGGCACATTCCTGTTAGGAAATGTCTAGTGCAAAAGGATAGGAAGACTTAACTTGTGGCAGTTAAATGAGAACAAACTGCTAAGTCAGTGTTCCTACTTGTAAGTCAGTTATATGGTGAGAAAAGTATTCCAGGCAGAGAATAGGTAAGAAGGTAAGCATATGGCTATTCAGAAAGTGAAAGGACACCAAAGTAAAAGGTAAGTTAGAGGAGGGTATTCAGCACTCAGTAAACATTTGGCCTTGTTAATTAGGTTAGGGGACTAGGTTTATCCTATATTTTCACGTTTAACAAGAGCGAGGACTCAATATCTGCATACCCAATGCTATGAACATGGTAATGGAAATATAAACATAACTATAGAGATATAAAAACCTATGACTCTATAGACATGTTTTATTTCATAAATTAATATGTTTCTATGACATACAAACCCTTAGCCTAATTTTGATTAAGTTCTAAATACTAAGTCCCAGTGATTGTAATTAGAGATTCCCTTCTTGAACACTCGTTTGTTAAACATGTCATTTAAAATATGATGTAAAAATCAACGTTAATAAATTCTTAAAACAACAACAACAACAAAATGGCCTAGAGTGGGGGTAAGGGAGCCCAGTCAGGAGGCTGTAGAAGAGAGCACAATTTAGGAGAAATCAGAAGGAGAGACTTGCACACATATGACAGGAAGTCCACAAAGGTTTTGTGGAAGAAATGGGTAGGGGAGCAAACCCACTAAGAACAAGAGTGACCAGTGTGAGAAAGGCCCTCTAATTCCACATGGCCCGAGGGAGATGCCAGTACAGTTCCTACAGTAGTGACTTTGACGTTGGATGCAGACACAGAAGAATGAAAAGGAGGATTTCAAATGAGCATTCAGAAGGAACTATAACACAATCAACCCTAGAAAAATCTAGGCCCCAGACCCAGAAGGCAACGGAGAGGAAACACTCATGCAAAACTGGGACGCCTCCAGTCCTGGGGCCACAGTCCTCCACTCCTCCCTCTCCTAACCACGCCTCGGCCTGCGGTTCCAGTAGCAGTCGTTTTGTCTCCAGCATCCCTCCCGCTGCTCCTCGCTTCCCGGGCTCGTGGCTCCGGCCTACCCACCGCTGCACCCCACCCCTCCCGCTTGTCCCAGGCGGTCTCGAGACCTGAGGCCTGGCCCCCAGACCCCAGACCATGTAACCTGCCTCCGTCCGGCACCCTGACCCTGAGATCTGCGGTCCAGCCCCGCTCTCCAGACTCCACGGCACTCATCCCTCTCCCCATTTCTCCGGGTCTCTCCGTTCCTCAGCCCCAGACCCCCTCCCGGCTAGATCCCTCACTCTGCTGCGTTCACTGCTCGCCCCAGATCACCGTAGCAAAACAAAGGATCCACCGCACAGATGGCCCGTCTCCACCGCTTCCACCAAGCAGCTGCAAAACCTGGAGATGAGGGAGCCAGCCTGGGGAGCAAAAGAGGTGGAGGGGCCGCACTCACCGCCCAGATCTCACGGATCCACCGAACAGCAAACAAACACACGCAGGTTGGCTCGCTGTTCACAACTTCCCGCTAGGAGCTCGGCCTTCCCCGCCAGCAGCTGGTGGAGCGCAGCGCGGGTAAATAGGACGCCTCTGGAAGCCACGCCCCCTCTGCCAGCCACGTCCCTCAGCCAGCCACGCCTTCTGCTCTGCCAGCCACGCCCCCTTCCCCTGGTCCCGAAGACACGTCACGTCTCCTCAGTCACGCCTCCCATGCCGGCCCGCCTCCTGAAGGACGCCACGCCCCTCCAGGCACATCTTCCGGTTGCGGTCGCCCCGCCCCGAGCTGGCCCCGCCCCTGCGCCAGTTTTGAAGTCTGGATCCCGCCATTTGCTGAGGACGAACCAGCCTTCGCCCTGACCCTGCATTCTGGAGGTAAATTTAGGAAACGGGTCTTCAACAGGTTCGAAAACAGAGGGGCAAAGCCAGCTGAGCTCGGGGAGAAGAAGGAGACAGGCCTAGACCCGCAAATGACTTGAGGCCTTTCCTTGGGTTGTTTTAGTTTTCGGAGGTCTTGGTTCCTCCACTGGTTCCAGGGCTTCTTGGCGCCCTGTGCCCTTTGCAGACCCCCATGCAAGCTGTGAAGCCTTGTCGTAGGGCACTGAACCACACGCGCCACATCTCAAGAGTTCACAACGTTCTTTCAACAAATCACCCACTCCCTGACAGAGCTATCCTGGCCCCCAGGATATGAATAGGGGCTATATTCTGCCTATATGAATATACATAGCAATACATGAATCTGTGCTGACCCTGCTTTTACGTTTTCAGAAGATTGTCTTATTTTGTTCTTTAAACAACCCTTTTAAAGTAGGAATTCCAGCCCTGGAAGACAGTAAGTGATTTATTTCTAAAGGAGAACCATCCCAGAAATAAAGCTTCGACCATTTCTTTCCTTTTTTGGCCAGTCATGGGATTTGAACTCTGGGCCTGGGCGATGTCCCTGAGCTCTTCAGCTCAAGGCTACCGTCCTACCCCTTGAGCCACTTCCCTTCTATCCTTCCCTCTATCCTTCCCAAACTGAAGAGGAATGATAAGCAGTCCTTTTTCTTTTTTACTGAGATAAGACTGAGGAAGAGAGGTTCAGAGAAGAATGATCTAGTATGATGATAAGATCAATCAAGTCCTTCTAGCCATTTGCCTGTGCTTGTGCAAAACTTTCTTACCTAAATGATACTTTAGATAAAGCCTCAGCAAGTTTTTCCAGAGAATCTTTAGTTAGAGCAAAACAAATAGAGACAATGTCTTTTGACCTTGTCCTGTGATTTCTACAGGCAGCTCAGTACCCTTGGGCTTGCAGAAGTTGATGTGGGCCTTGAAGGAGAAGGACTCAGTAAAAGCATCTGTGGCCATCCATTTTAGAGAAACAGAAGCAAAAGAGGTCTGGTGAAGTGATCCAGGAACAGGGAGTAGTTACTGTTATTAACTTGGTGAGAAAGTTGAACAAGAAAAAAAATAGAATAGGGATTCTGAAAAGGAATTTAGAGTTCATGAGATAAGTTGTAGTATGAATTGAGTGATATTATGAATCATGAATGAGCATCTCTAGGAAAAGTTATCAAATAAGAGAACATTAGTCAATATTAGAACTAGAATATTTTTAGGAAACATATAATATATAATCTCAAGGTAGAGGGAGAAGTTGGCACTGGGAATATAAAGCACAGGACCCCTAATTCCAACTGCTCTTGGGAGCCAGGCACCAGTATCCTATCTGGCTAAGTCTGGGCATAAGCCCAGTTAAGCCAGGCTCCACAGATCTGAGTCAACACCTCCAGCCTTGTTTCCTCTTTTACAACTTACTGTAAAAGAAATAACCCTGGTCTTGTTTGTAACTAAACCACTGTTAGTAGTAAAATATGGCTAAATAACATTCTTTGTTTAAAAAAAAATAAGCAATAGATCTTTTCAAGACTACTCTTTTAAAATACAACAAATATTTTCCTTCAGTACTTGGAAGTTATTACCAAGAATGGTCTCTAAGTGAAAAGAAGCTTGGGTGTATGATTATCTAAAAGAACAGAACTCTTAACCCACCAAGAATTAAAAGCATTTTGAATATGGTAACCTTCTCCCAGATGGTAGGGATAAGGAATGTAATAGTTCCAAGCTAGAATGACACCTGCTATCCTTGTTTCCTTTTTTTTTTTTGGTCACTTAACCTTTTCCAGATAAAGACCCAGTTTTCTGACCCTCTCTTTCAAGCTGTAAGAACCCAGTGACATGATAGCATGACAGATACTGTGCTTTCCCCCATGCCATTGCTTTTCATGGTTTCCTTATGCTAGTGAATCTTCAAATGGTTTTTCATTGTATCTCATAACTTTCATATATTACACATTCCCATGATCATATGATTTTGGAATCACTATGTGTCAGTGTCCATGCAGCCATTCCTGTACCATTATTGGTTAAATGTAATGACTTATATATGATTTCTATTTTATTCACTAATCTATGTTGGAAGTCAAAAAGTTTAATAGAATGAAATCAGTTTCTCAGTTCGATTTATACATAGTGAATTTTTTATCTGTGAAACAAAGTAAACTCAGAATCTTTCTAGCACTAAAGAGTCATTGTACTTTGAATTGCCTAATCTATTTTAAAAATTGTTCCATTTCATCAGTCTAATGAAATGATACTCTTTTCCCAGGCATATCTGTTATGAAACTTTATATTGATATCTAGAATTATGTTTGCTTCTTGCTTTATAATTTTCACGTGGGTTAAATATAAGACAATAATCTTAAATTGCTTATGGTTGATGTTTAATTTGAGACTATAATGTCTTTTTTTTTCCTCTAAAAAGTAATGATATTCTTACTTTCTCCTAATATTTTAGGGTGACTATTTTTTTCCTTTCATTTTCCAGAGAATTTGTATTGCTCCAAAATTTTCTGATAAAGTTCAAGAGAAATGCATTGCCATGGGTAAAAGGAATTTACCCTCAAATAGTAAATATTCTTGTTTCACTTAACAGTAATACATCTGTTTTAAGTAAATTTATAAAGTAGATTATATTAATGAGGAGAGAAATAGTAAACAGTTACCTTTTTCTTGTAAAAACCAGCCCCAAATATACTAGTTTAAAAGACCCAATGAATTTATTTTTTTCTTAATTCTCTGGGTTGGCTGGGTAGTTCTCTAGGTTTGTCCCAGACTCCCTGAGGGTTACTCATGTATCAGATTCAGATGCTGACTGTGTAATGGCCTAACTCACATGTCTGACAGCTGGTACCAGCTGTTGGTTGGGAGGCTTTGGTTCTTGTCTATATGACCTTTCATCCTCTATTGGGCTAAAGTTATAGCAGGGCACTTGCCGGGCAGGACTCCACAATAGGTGGATCTGACACAAAACGTGTTAAATCTCTGCTTGTTTCACGTTTGTCAATGTAACATTGATCCAAGCAAGTCACATGGTCAAGCCCAAAGCTGATATGAGAGGGAGCTGGTATGGCATCTCTTGCTGGAAAAAATAGCAAAAGAAAAGTTTGTAAAGATATTTAATTGAAATTATGCTTTGAGGAGTTAACTTCCCTATTTAAAATTGTGTTGAGAATAAAGAGGAGAGGACATGGAGTTATGGCTCAAGTGGTAGAGTATCAGGTTTGAGCAAAAAAGCAAGCAAGGGCCGGGAGTTTGGCCTAGTGGTTAAAGTGCTTGCCTAGCATGCATGAAGACCAGGGTTCGATTCCTCCGTACCACAGACATAGAAAAAAGCCGGAAGTGGTGCTGAGGCTCAAGTGGTAGAGCTCTAGCCTTGAGAAAGTCCAAGGACAGTGCTCAGGCCCTGAGCTCAAGCCCAGGACTGGCAAAAAAAAAAAAAAAAAGAAAAAAAAAAAAAAAGCAAGCAAGGATGTGAAGCCCTGAGTTCAAGCCCTGCTTGAACAGGGGACAGAGAGATGTTTTCATAAAAGCATATAAATGATTCAGAAAGCACTTACATCTAATGAGGATTTATAGTTTATAAGACATATTCATATCTCATCACATTTATCCTCAGGGTACTGTACAAAGTTTTCAAGATGATTATTTTGCAGTTGATTAAAGCAAAATTCAGGGAGCTTCATTAACTTCGAATGGCCATAACACTATTAGGTGAAAGAGCTAGGATCTAAGGATCTGATGGTTATCCTCTTCAAGTTCTCTGGCAAAACATGAGGTGAATAAAGTATAAAGAAAACATTTATTTCTTATTTAATGTATATACACACATATATATTCTAAGAAATGAAGTTTGAAATTTATCAGACAAAACATGTTAATAAATAACTGTATGACCTTTTTGTTTGTCTATTTTAGTGGTAATTTATAGAAAGCTTACGTGATACTGGATTTATGCTCTCCATACTCGGAACCAATGATGAGAAAATGGGAAGCAAAACTGAAGCAAATCGAAGAACTAGCATCTCAGTATGAGAGAAAACCATTGTCCTCTGTCTATAGACCAAGGTTGTCCAAGCCAGAAGAACCACCTTCCATTTGGAAGCTATTTCATCGACAGAGTCAAGCTTTTGATTTTGTTAAAAGCTGTAAAGAGGTAATTGCCTTATTTTCAGGTTTTTTTTTTTTTCCTGTTGGGCAAGTGTAGGTAAAGATTTTTTGATCTATTATTGTCTTCATTTCAGACTATATGCTGTATCAAAATAGTTTTATGGGAATTTTATATCATATGCTTTGGGAAATACATCTCTTTAAATAATTATGATTAAATTTGTGTTCTTCCTCCTTTCCTTTTATTTTTCCGTCCTCTTTTTCTCCTTTTCTTTTCTTTTTACTATTGGGTTTTGAGCCCAAGGCCTTACACTTGCTATGCAAACATTCTAGAGATTCAGTAAGTGCTCTAGACACCAGTTATATTAATAATAAAAACTAATGACATATCTACTCCAAACTGGTTTCTAAACTCTACAGTACATTATGTGACACTATGTTGAGAGGGAAGATAACCATAAATATTGCCAGTACATTAAAAGAGAAGTGTTTAAGATTTGATAGAGATGTTCACTCAGATCTCATAAAAGTAGTTTAGTTCTGTATAAATCTATTCATGTATCAGAAATCAAAATACAGTTTCATTTGACCTTGGATTTTAAAATGAAATAACAGTATGCTTGCTGCTCCTGGTAGTAATAAGTCTATAAAATTTATCACAAAAAAGATTTTTAGTAGGATCAAACATTTTTCTCAGAAAAATGAAAGTAGGCTCAACAGCTAAGTAGAAGCAAAATAACATGTGTTATATGCATGCATAGATTAGAGGAGTTTGAACTCAGGGCCTTGCACTTGGTAGGCTGGCATAGAACCACTGAGGCACACATCTGGCCCTGGTTTTCACTGGTTAGTTTTCAGATAGGGGCTTGCTTCCTGTCAAGGTTCATGCTTGAAGTGAGATTTGCCTCTTTAGGCTTCCCATCATTGCTGAGGTCACAGACTTGCACCAACACATCTGGCTTCTCTCCATTGAGATGGAGTCTTACATTTTTTCTCCCTGAGTTATCTCTGAACTTCAGTCCTCCTTATCCTAGACTTCTACATAGCTTGAGATAGCCAGCATGTGCTAATATATACCCAGTTGGCAATTGAGAAGAGTTCACCTACGCTGGCCTCAAACCACAGTTTTCCCAATCTCAGCCTCCTTAGTAACTAGGATTGTAAGCATGACCCACTAGCCTCTGACTCAGAAAGAAGCAGCTTTAAATAATTCTGTCAAAAATATGTTCTCATATACATGTTGATAGATACTAGAGAGAAATTTAAAATTAATTGTAGCTCAAATAATTTGTAGTCATGTTTAGACAACTTCGAAAATTTATAAAGTGAACAAATGTCAATAATTTGGTTTTGGTTTTGTGTTTTAAGTTTTTGTAGTGCTAAGATTGGAACTCAGGGCCTTGAACTATCTGGGCAGGTACTTTACCACTTAGGCCCTGCTTCCTGCTGCTTATTTTGGACATGGAATCTCTGAGTCTTTTCTAAACTCAGGCGGCCTTGATCTGTGACTCTCTCTTCTCAGATATCAGCATCCTGAGTAGCTAGGACTTTCATTTTTGTTTCCACCAGCATTTGGCTTAAATGATTAGATTTTGCTGATGTAGATAGTTTCTTGTCTTGTTTTTAATATGTTTTTCATATTTTGGCTTCTGAAACCTCAAATGTTAACATTCTTTATGCACATCTTCTAGCCACAGTTGCATTTACATTTGCATGTATTTTTGAATATTATTTTCAATTTTATATAGGATGTTCATGTATTTGCTTTGGAATGCAAAGTAGGAGATGGACAGCGTATTTATGTTGTAACAAGTTATGCTCAACTTTGGTTTTACTACAAATTCCGGTAAGTAGTTTGTAACAGAATAGCAAATGAAGCTAAATTATATTTCCTTTAGTAATTTTAGTGAAATTATTTCAGGCTGAATTGACATTCACTTTAGTTACACCAACGTTATTAGTATTAAGTTCTGGAGTACCCCGTCATCGTTCTCTTGACCGGCATTGAGACACATACACACACACACACACACACACACACACACACACACACACACCACATACACACGGGGAATTTTGTGGTTTCTCCTTTTTTATTATATAAATATTATATTGTACTATTAATTATCAGTGAATGCTCACTGTTAATTATCTAATAAAGAAATAGGGGGTTTTTTGATTTATTTATTTTTTTATTTCCTGGGGCTTGAACTCTGGGTCTGGGCATGGTCCTTGAGCTTTTTTTGCTAAAGGCTATTGCTGTACCACTTGATTCACAGTGCCACTTCTGGATTTTTTTGAATACTTTATTGGAGATGAGAGTCTCATGGAGTTTCCTGCCCCAGCTGGCTTCCAACTACAATCCTCAGATCTCTGCCTCCAGAGTAGCTAGGATAACAGGCATGAGCCACTGGTACTCAGCTAAGAAATAGCTTTTATCTGAATAATTTATTCACTTATTCTTCAGATCTGGGTAATGTATGGAAAAGGACACTAAGTCAATATAGATAGCTTATACTGACTTAAAACATTTTAATTATAGTGCTTGATTATTTATGTTTATATGGATGGAGCACCAATTATAGGTGAGTTAAAATTTTAATACGATAGATGGTGTTTTATTGAAACTAAATTTCATCTTGAAACAGATATAGTGCTATTAAGAAATTGTGTATACACCTGTGTGTTTTGGGGTTTTGCATTTAGCAGCCTAAGCCTTTTTTTGCTCAAGGCTACCACTTGAGCCACAGCTCTACTTCCATTTTGGGGGTGGGGGAGTAATTTATTTATTTATTTTTGTTGTTGTTGTTGTTCTTTGTTTTATGTGGTCATGAGGAATTGAACCCAGAGCTTCATGTATGTAAGGTAAGCATACTTTTTTTTTTTTTTTGGCAGTCCTGGGCCTTGAGCTCAGGGCCTGAGCACTGTTCTTGGGCTTTCTCAAGGCTAGAACTCTACCACTTGAGCCACAGCACCACTTCTGGCTTTTTTCCATGTATGTGGTATTGAAGAATTGATCCCTGATCTTTCTGCATACTAGGCAAGCATTCTACCACTAAGCGAGACTCCGGACCTTTGGGGAGTAATTTATTTGGAGATAAGATCTCATGGACTTCCCTGCCTGGGCTGGCTTTGAACTATAATCTTTAGATCTCACCTTCCTGAGTAATTAGGCTTACAAGTGTAAGCCATGGGCTCCCAACTCTTTGTGTGTTTTGAATCCCTGTATGACCTAAGTCACATGAGGATCCAATTTCTCCCTACTTTTCCATCTTTAAGTTACTACAGACACTTATTTCTATGTTATGCCATCTGAACTTCACTTGGCATAAATTACTATTTATATTTTGAGTGCCTGTCTATTCTTGCTTTCTTTAATTTTAGTGATCTTTGAATAGTTCTACAAAGGGGCTTAATTCAATGTGTCAGTTGGTCATAGGGCTTGAATTCTGGGCCCAGTTGCTGTCTCTGAGCTCTTCAGCTCAAGGCTACTGCTCTACTCCTTGAGCCACAGCACTGCTTCTAGTTTTCTGGTGGTTAGTTGGAGATAAAAGTCTGGCTTTGAACCTCAATCCTCAGATCTCAGCCTCCTGAGTAGCTAGAATTACAAGCATGAGCCACGGCACCCGTCCTTACAAGGCATCTTGATCAGTGTTATCCCTTCCCTCATTCTCTCCTCCCATCTATCCTGAGTTACCTACTTCTGTTTTCATATATGTACATTGAGTATTATGGCAGCATTTACCCACCATTCCTCTTAGCATCTATTCTGATTAACCCATGCCAGCATTGTAAGTGAGCACTGGAAGTTTATTGAGGTCAGGTGATTCAGCATTTTTACTTAAAAAAAAATAATACAACTTTTAAGATATCTTCCTAATAAAATTATAAATTAAAAAATTCCCATGATGGGGCCGAGAGTTTGGCCTAGTGGTAGAGTGCTTGCCTAACATGCACAAAGGCCTGGGTTCAATTCCTTGGTACCACATACATAGAAAAAAGCCGGAAGTGGTGTTGAGGCCCAAGTGGTAGAGTTCTAGCCTTGAGAAAGTCCAAGGATAGTGCTCAGGCCCTGAGCTCAAGCCTGGGACTGCCAAAAAAAAAAAAAAAGGAAAAATTGTAATATCTCTAGTTACCACATACTACTTCAATTTGAGAAAGAACATTCTTTTCTCAAGCAAAATCTGTTTAATAATGATACTATCTGATAGAAATATTACACAATACCAAAGTCATTTCAGTAACACTATAGACTTTATTTTTCAGTTGATAATATTTGAGAATATGTTTGTTACATCATTTTTAATAGAACCTGTTGATACTGAGCTATACTTTTATTGTGGGATCTTTTTCACTATATCATGTCATAATTATATATGTAGGTAGGGCACAGTTAATACTGTACTTTGGACACAAGATCAATTCTGATTATTTAAAAGGTATAAGGTATAAATCTAACAGTCTTGAATTACTGAATTTAGGAAAACTCTTTTGCACTGTTATGAAGTTATTCCTGAAAATGCTGTGTGCAAGCTTTATTTTGATTTGGAGTTTAACAAGCCAGCCAATCCAGGAGCTAATGGGAAAAAAATGGTTGCATTACTCATAGAAGTAAGTGACACCCTTTCTTCATTCACTTTTCCATTGATTGATTCAGTGAACTCACTTTACATAATGTGTAGGGCCTGTGTTCCTCCTCTTTTTTCTCATTACTCTTGTGTGTATGTGTGTTTATGACAGTGTGTGTGTGTGTGTGTGTGTGTGTGTGTGTGTGTGTGTGTGCATGCGCGTGTGTATGCATATGCCTGTGGTATGTGTATGCCAGTCCTAGGGCTTGAATAGGGCCTGAGCACTGTCTCTGAGTTTTTTTGTTCAAGGCCAAGCACTCTGCCACTTAAGCCACAGCTCTGCTGCCAATATTGGGTGCTTAACTGAAGACAGGAGTTTCAGATTTCAGCCTTCTGGGTAGCTAGAATTACAGGTGTGAGCCACTGGAACCTGACTTGTAATTAAATTATGAAGAGAAATGAAAATTCAATTAAAGTCCATATATTTTATTAAAATATTATATGTTTCAAAAAAAATCCTTGAGGAAGATGACAGTTTGCAAATTCCATATGAATTCTCTTACTTTCAATTAACTGGCTGTGGTAAACATCAGGCAATTTTTTTCTTTTTTCTTTTTTTTTTTGCCAGTCCTGGGCTTGGGCTCAGAGCATGAGCACTGTCCTTGGACTTTCTCAAGGCTAGCACTCTACCACTTGAGCCTCAGCACCACTTCCGGCTTTTTTCTATGTGGTACCGAGGAATCGAACCCAGGTCTTCGTGAATGCTAAACAAGCACTCTACCACTAGGCCAAACTCCCGGCCCCAAACACCAGGTAATTTTTACCATAAAGTTTGCATACTGAGATCAAATTCAATGAAACTTTGTAAAAATTGGTATCAGGAATTAGTATTGGACAAAATTAGTATCAGCTGCCAGGAATTTTGTAGACTGAAATGAGATTCAGACAAGCAGAAGATGCAGTGTGCAGTAGGGATAATGGTCATACTTTCTTTAAAGCTCTGGGTCCACACAGCCAGCACGGGCAGTAAGAAGAGCAGTCTCCTTGTGTAGGTTCTCTGAGGCTTAGTAGGAATTAAGATAAAGAGATTTTCATTGTATTTAAATATGATGGTACAGTTAGCAAACAACTACCTTGTTTAGACACTAGATATATCTTTAATGAAATCAATGTAAGTATAAATCCTATTTATAATATACACTAATAAGTAAATGTGAGAAAATTCCTGAAGTTTACAATTTTTTCCCATAATTCATTACATCATCTTATCCAAACAATCCTTGAACAACTAATGTTTTGCAGCAGCAAAAGCTTGGAAAAAACTAGAAGCATAAGCTCAAAATTATACATTTAAAAATGTTTACTATGTTGATAGATTGTATTTGTATTGGTCACTGTTGAATGTATTTTATTCAATACAATTTTTTGTAAACATTTATGTTGAACTTAATTTTCTACTTTGTATACTATGTGCTTATAATTTAATAAGTACTTTTTGTCTTTTTGAGGAAGCATAAATTAGCTTTTATCTTTAAAATAACAGTTAATAAATAATTGGTTAGTAACAAATGGCTAGAATGTTAATGCTCTGGTCTAATTACTTAACTGATACATTACTTAACTTGATACATAAAGCCATTGCTAGCAATTGAGCTGAATTTCGTTTCTAATGAAGTTCTACTTAAAGTTTAACTTGGGAAAGAGGTTAGGAGAGTCTGATTAATTTTATTATCTAAAGGGTCACTAAATTCTCTGAAACTCCAAAGTTCAGACCTCCACTTTATTTATCAAAAAACTTTCAGCCTCTATTAAGTGTAGGTCGGTATGTTTGTATAATGGTGAGCCCAGAGAGGCATATTATCTGACTTATAGAACTTTTAATCTCATGAGGGTAATAAATCAGAATAGATTTAGCTTCATAGACAAGATCGGAAACTAAAGTTTAAACAAGATAGACACTTTGTAATAGCCAGTGTGGTTCCATTGTGTTAGGGAATAGGCTAGTTCTACCTTGGCTATTCCTAAAACATGTTATTTACATTGTACTCAATTCTCTTTTCTAGTCGATAGAAGTGAGAGATGGTAAGGGCACCCCACCTTTAAGCATATAACTTAAAAATGGAGTATGTTCCTTCTGTTCATTCCATTTGCTACATTAGTCCCATGGCTTTAAAAACTCTGGGAAAAACAGTCTTTATTCTGGGTGGCCTCCTATCTGGATAAAAATCAAGATTTTATTCCTGCAGAAAAAGGAAAGGACATATACTAGGAGATACCCTCTGTAGTACAGATAAAATATGTCAAAGGGACCTAAATTAGTATAAATTTGTAGCTAAGTACTACAAAGAGATAGAGCATATGGGGGGATTTGACATAGATGAGATTTTTTTTAACCTAGAAAGTGAGAATTTATTAAAGATATATTTTAATAATACAAAAGTGTTACTAAATACAATTTTAAGTGGCTAGTAAACACTCTTTGCCAATCTCAAGAGAACTTGGTAGTTATAATAGCTGTCCGTTGCAGATAGGAAGACTGTTCTGAGGGAAGGATTACTTGTCTGTCAGTACTTTGAAGCAGTTACATGTACCAGGCACTGTGCTAAGTCTTTAGTTTCATTTTTTTCTTAATGTTACATGATGCTGTTTTTCCCACTTATCAATTGAGGAATGGATGCTTTCTATTTAACCTGAATCAGAGAGCTGTGAATGGCAAAGCCAGAACTCTAGCCTGGCTCTGCGTGGCTCTGAATCTTGGGTATCTACCCATGCACCTCCTGTCTGCTGCCAGTGTCGATGTCATCCTGGTCACAAATTGGATCTTGGAGGTGGATATGGGCCTAAAAAAAAATGAGAGATTTTCTAATAGTCACAGCTACGAAACAGTGATATTAGTGACTTTATTTCATAGAAAATATTTAGAGTAGTGCTTAAGAAATATAAAGGAGGCTAATGTATGAATAATTTATCTTCTAGAAGGCTTCATAATTTGTCTTCTAGAAGGCTTCTTTAATCTTGAAAATTTAATCTTATGAGTGGAAAGACTTGGAAAAATCTTATTAAATGAAGTAAGCCGGACCCAAAGGAACATAGGCTCCATGGTTTCCTCATGTGTAATAATTAGTACACATCTAGGACTCTCCTAGCAGAGGATAACAATAGCTCAAAAGCTATGTACATATAAGGTCATATAGGATGAGACTAAACAAAATGAACTCTAGGATATGGCAATGAGAGGTTTATCTTTGTGATTATTGTTTTCAATGTACTATGTGCAGTTCTTTTCTCTTACGATTAATCTCATGTGGTTACTGTAGCTGACTTTGTTACCTGGTGTACTGTATATGCATTTATTTGTTTATCTGAAATAGAGAAGGGAAGGGGGGAAACAAGATGATTGGAAGGGGGTAGGGAGATAGAAAGGGGGACAAAAACATGAGAAGGGGTTCAATGTATGAGAAGTAATACACCCACCAACTGATGAATATAACTGTAACTCCTCTATACATTACCCCGACAGTACAATTTAAAAAATTAGTCTTATGAATTTTCAAATATAAACATGCAATAATTTAAAAACTAAACTCATTTCAATGTATAAGTCAGTTGGAAAGGTGGTTATATGATAAATATAGTTTTTAGTTTTAGTGGTTTTTTTTAAAAGTAAACTTACTTGTACAAAGATATTTGAATTTTTATCATAGAAATAAATTAAAAACTCAAGCCATAAGGTATTACCATGTTCTTTATGTTGACAGCATGTTTGTAAAGCACTTCAGGAGTTGTATAATGTTCACTGTTCAGCTGAAGATGTGTTCAACCTCGATTCTAGTACTGAGGAAAAATTTAGCCGCCATTTGATATTTCAACTCCATGATATAGCCTTTAAAGATAACATTCATGTTGGTAAGTTCACTGCCTTTCCAAAATCATAGAGTTACATTAGAAACTATACTCATGTCTTCCTATCTTCTTCACATTCTGTTAGTGCTCATCATTTTTATGATTGCTAATCTAGCCTTAACAAATGAAATACAACTTTTCACATATTCAGGACTTACCTTTAGCTTTCTACTTACTTTTCTATTACAGGAAGGTTCATCTCTCATTTGTGCCTCTTATCATATTGGGGTAGCTATGAATGTCCTGGTGTACTGGTTTCTGTTCCAACAGGATTCATTCAGGTTGTCTGGATCATTTCTTTCTTTCTTTTCATTTCTTCTCTTTCTTTCTTTCTTTTTTTTTTTTTTGGTCAGTCCTAGGGCTTGAACTCAGGGCCTGGACACTGTCCTTAGGCGTTCTCAAGGCTAAAGCTCTACCACTTGAGCAGACAGAATCCCCGATGAAAAGCCTATGTGTAAGCCTGATGGTGCTACTAGAGTACTTGTCTCAGAACTAGGCTTGTACACACATTAACCCCGGTACCTAATGAAACCAGTCCAGAGGGGAAACAACAAAATACGAACAGCCAAAGCAAGATTTCAGAGAAAGTGTTGACCAACCGGACATTGGACAAGTGCCTCCAGGTCTAAAGATCAGACAGTTGACTGAAGTTCAGGTACCTGTTTGGAGTAACAAGTATCTTAGTTTTACAACTATGTAGGGTAAAAAGTAGGAACCTATGTGCTGGATGAGGGTAATGCTAGGTCACTGTGATCTAGTGTGATTGTGTACCTAGAGCTCCTTATTTCCTTGTTTTTGGTTGGCTTAGCTGGACATTCCTTCTCTGCCTTCTCCTCTCATGCCTTAAGTAACTAGTAATTATAGGATAATTAGCCCTACAGACCCAGTAGCATGTTAAATAGAGTGTGAAAGCAGATTCCTAAGCAAGGCTTTTTTGATTCTTATTTATTCCCCCATGATATGCTCTGACTACTGGTCACAAGGCTAGAATCTGTGGCCTCAGATGAAGGAGAACTGGTAGTTTCTGTATACATATCTCCTGAAAGCAGATGACTTTCAGTTGGGACTTCAAACAGAATTCCATCATATAGTCAAAAATGACCTGTATGCTCAGCGAGAACATAAACAGAATATGGAAACATGAGTTTATGCTACTTCATGGAGCAGTGGATAGTCCAGAGGAGCCAGCATTAGAGACAGCTCTCATAAATAAGATATCCCCTAAGCTTTTCCTCCAAAATTATAAATGGCCAGAATTAGACACTAAGTAATCCAAATTCTCCCTTTCAGTCCCCTCCCTTGGTATATTTGTTGATGACATTGCAAGTTCCATTGTCAGCCTATCAGAAATGGGAATTGGGTTAAAAGAAGTCACAGAATTTGATTTGTAAACTACTTCTGCCAAATCATCTGACTTTTCTAGGATTGATTAGTTCTTTTGAATTAGCCATTGAGAGTTCCTGTCTAGTGAGAGGAGGTGATGAGGTTTAGAGTAGGGAAGGAGACGCTGGAGAAGATGGCTGGAGCCCGTATGTTAGTATATATGCTGGCTGACCATGGCCGCATGTCCTGCTCATGTTAGCTCTCCACTAACGGTCAGGCCTGACACCTCAGGACTATGTCTTTATCTTGGTTCTTTTCCTGTGTAGGATAAAGTTGATGGGAATTTAGGTTTCCAGGCATTAGTTACATCATTTAATGCTTATAAAGCTTTCTTATCTTTTGATGTCTTATTACTCAGTGTTTACCTTCTCTCCCTCACTCAAGAAAAGAAGAAGAAATAATCATGTCTGTATATCATTTTGATGTTTAATGTATTTATGTATGGTAGTGTTTATGTGCGTATCTATGTATCTATGTTACTTTTCTGAGATAGGTGCTGTGTATCGAAGTTAGTGTCAAACTTATAATCTTTCTGCCTCTGTCTCCCTAGTGCTGGGATTATAGAATGTGTCACCATGTCTGGCATATATTTATTGCTTTTTAAGCCACGGGAGCTGATCAGGTCGGTACACATGTAGAATTCTAGCACTCAAGAGTAGACAAGACGATTATGAGTTCAAGGCCAAACTAGGCTACATAGAAGAATGTTTATTTTTTTTTTAAAAGACAAGAAATTAGATTTATGTCTTTGAATACAAAAGTAATTAAATCTAATTTAGAGGAAGATTTTTTTATTATTATTATTTTTTGGTGGGTCATAGGGTTTGAATTCGGCCTGGGCACTGTCCCTGAACTCTTTAGTTCAAGGATACTGCCCTATCCCTGGGCCTGGGCGGTGTCCCTGAGCTCTTTAGCTCAAGGCTACCACCGTTCCTGTTTTCTAGAGGTTAATTAGAATCGCTTCTCGGCCTTTTGGCTAAGATCAAGTGTAGAGGTTAATTAGAGATAAGAGTCTCAGGTCCTTTTGTGTCTGGGCTGACTTGGAACCTTGGTCTCAGCCTCCTGAGCAGCTAGGCTTGCAGGTGTGAGCCAAGGCGCCTGGCTTAGAGGAAGATTTTTGAATATAGAGTGTGCATATGTTGTGATTTAAAGATTCAAGCATTTTGGTAAATAAAGTGATAAGTAAATCTAGTCTATTAAATTGGAGAAATTAAGGAAAGTTTTTCTTATATTATTTCATTTATACAGTATTATTATAAATAAAACAACAGTGAAATTATGACTTTGTTTTTGTGCTGTATGGTACAGTGAATTTAAAGAAGTTCTAGATTGTTAGATGAATTTTCATGATACAAATAGAACCACTGCTATTCAGAATGCATAGGTAAATCTAAATACAAAATGTATCTAATTGCTTTAGTTTGGACTTGAGGGCTGAGGCCACAGTTCATTTGTGACAGTGTGAGGAAGAAGGAGGATTGGCAGTGATCTTGGAGCTATGGCAGTCCGAAGTCTTAGGGCTTATGGTATGAGGAAAAGGAGAATGAGCTGCTGACAACTTGCCCATATCTTGACTACAGGATGGCATGTCAGAGCTTCTCAATATCCTGCCCATTATCCCCAAAGCATGTTCCCGCAGGCATCCTGTCACTGCTTAATCACTATTCTACTCTGTATCAATAAAATAATCAATCCTAGAAAAGTCATAGTATTATTCTACTTTATATTAATAACGTGAATACAAATATATGAATACCATAAGAAACAAATAATATTCTTTTTTTTTTTTTTTTTTTTTGCCAGTCCTAGGGCTTGAACTCAGGGCCAGGGCCCTATCCATGGATACTTTTTGTTCAAGGGCTAGTGCTCTGCCACTTGAGCCACAGTACCACTTTCAGCTTTTTCTGTGTATGTGATACTTAGGAATCGAACCCAGGGCTTTGTGCATACTAGGTGAGCACTCTACAACTAGGCTAGGCCCCCAGACCTCTACTTTGTATTAATAATTTTTAGTGATACATGTTAGGCACAGGCCAATATTAATGACATAGGAATGATTTGTTTACATGGCTCGTGGGAATTTGAAGCTAAAAGTTTGCCCAAAACAAAGAAAGGAAGTAGCAGAAGAGACACGCCACAGTTTATGGCAACAACTCAAAAAGTAATAAACAATAACAAGCCTTACTGTTGAGAGTAGATTTTGCCTAGGTTTTAGTTACGGTTCACTGAAGAGTTAGAGTGTCATCATGATGCCTGTCTTCCCTTAGGTAATTTTGTGAGAAAAATTTTGCAGCCTGCTCTTCACTTAATTGCCAAAGAAAATGATGATAGCATTCCAGAAACAATGGACCATGGCTTTTCCCAATTTTCTGAAGCACCATTAAAACAAGGAATTTCCTTTACAAAAATGTCCACAAATAAGGATAAAGGAAAGAGCTGGACATTGAATTCAGAGAAACTGGAGAAGATGGGGCCAGTTATGCAAAGTGATCCTGATCTTTCATTTTTAATTGTGAAGAATAACATGGGAGAAAATCATCTTTTTGTGGATCTAGGTAAATAACATTGAGTGCTAACTCTTAGACTGCCATATGCATTGTGTGTGTGTGTGTGTGTGTGTGTGTGTGAGAGAGAGAGAGAGAGAGAGAGAGAGAGAGAGAGAGAGAGAGAGAGAGAGAGAGAGAGAGAGAGAGAGAATGAGAGAGAATGAGAATGTACTGGGGCTTGAACTCAGGACCCTAAACTCTCATCTGACTAATCTGCTCAAAGCTGGCACTTTGCCATTTGAGTCACACCTCTACTTCTAGCTTTTTGCTGGTTAATTGGAAATAAAATCCTTTTAGATTTATCTTCCCAAGCTGGTTTGAACTTCAACCATAGCCTCCTAAAGTAAGTCAGGATTACCGGCATATCTACTGGCACCTGGCCAGTGGATGGGCCAGTCAATGCCTACTTGTTGTGCTTAGGTTCTTGCTGCAACAGTAGCAGAATATAGTTGGTAACCTCACATGCTAGGAATGGACTGCTAGGAATGGCTAGTTAGTAATAGAGGGGCCATCATGTCAGCTTTCCTGCTGATGACTTCTCTTCACCCAGCCGTGATGGGTTCTGACCTCTGAACAATCATGAGCCAGAATTAAGATAATTCTCACAGCTGGATAAGAGTGGTGTGCTGGTCTGGGTATGAATAGCATGTGCGTTAGGAATACAGGAGCATCCTTCTAAATGATAACTTTGCCCGATTAACATAATGTTGGCGCAGGTCAGATGAGCCTGCAGTGAGCTGGGGAAAATGTGTAACAGGAAGTTGACTCACACACAGCAGCGTTAGGCAATCAATATACTCCACTCCAGGACGAAAACCTCAAACAGAACATTTTCATGAGTCTGGCCTTGAAAGTGAGATTCCTGGATAGCAAGGAAATCGTCTGTAGTCTTAAAATAAATATTCCACCATGGTACCCAGATTTATCAGTGTATCAAAAGAGGCTGGGATAATCTGTGTTTTCCTTTCTTTACTTTTTGTGGTGGTATTAGGGGTACACTTCTCCTGCTGTGTGCCTGAGCTCCCGTCTACTTACGGGGTGCTTCTCATTGTCACTGGGGTCACAGGTGTACACAGCTTTTCTGTGGAGATGGAGTTTCTCATACTCTTCTACCTGGGCTGGCCTACCACCCACATCCTCCCACCTCACTTATGATGACAGGTGTATACCCAGCTACGGAGATAGAAGGAACTGAACTTTTCTTTCCAGTTGGCTTTGAACCTGATCCTTCTGTTCTCAGCTTCCCTTTGGTGTGTGCCAGTGGCTGGCTTTAGGCTAGTAATTCATTTTTTAAAATACTTTGAAAAAGGGCTGGGAGTTTGGCCTAGTGGTAGAGTGCTTGCCTAGCATGCACGAAGATCCGGGTTCGATTCCTCAGTACCACATACACAGAAAAAAGCCAGAAGTGGTGGTGAGGCTCAAGTGGTATTGAAAGCCTTGAGAAAGTCCAAGGACAGTGCTCAGGCCTTGATCTCAAGCCTCGGACTGCCAAAAAAAAAAAAATACTTTGAAAAACTCAATAAAGTCAATAGTACATGCAAGAAAACTTTTTTTTTTCATTTTTTTGGCAGTCCTGGGGCTTGAACTTAGGGCCTGAGCACTATCATTGGGCTTTCTCACAAATAGAGCTCTACCACTTGAGCCACAGCACCATTTCTGGCCTTTTTTATGTATGTGGTAGTGAGGAATCGAACCCGGGTTTTTGTGCATGCCAGGCAAGCACTCTACCACTAAGCCAAACTCCCAGCTGCAAGAACATTTTTCAATAAAAAAAATTGTTTTTGACTGAGACTGGGACTCAAACTTAGTATCTGATACTTGCTTTTTGCTCATTGGCTGGCATTCTGTGGTCTAAGCCACACCTCTAACCATAAAAACCATCATTGAAGTATAGGAGTATAAGATGGGATTTGTGACTGAATTACAACAAATTTGTCACTGTTACTATTATGACCCAGACAAATATCTCCTCCATGCCCTTCTCAGGCAGTGACCTCCTCCCCCACAGTTCTGTTTCTTTACCCCAATAGAGAAAAGCAGCTCTCACAGCCAGGAGCCACCTGGTTCTGTTACTAGGCCTAGGTCTTGTCACAAGCTGGTCTGGCTTGTTTGGTTTTCAAACCTCAGTCTTGTTTGGTTTTCTTATTTGTTTTCAATTGGAGAGTTTTCCTAAAATCATTTAATTTGCTATTTCTAGATATGGCATTTATTTTAATTCTTTCTCACCAAAATTCTATAGGAAAGTCATTTAAGATGTGCTGACTATAAGAGCAGTCACAGAAAACAAGCATTTTTTAAACTAAATTTTGATGTAGGAGTATATACAAGAAACAGAAACTTTCGTCTGTATAAATCATCAAAACTAGGCAAGTCTGTGGCTTTGGAGGTTGCTGAAGACAACAGATTTTTTCCTAAACAACCAAAAAATGTTTCTGAAGAAAATCAGTATTTCCTCTCTTCCTTGGTCAGCAATGTCAGGTGCGTATACCAGAATTAAATCATCACACATTCATAAATATTTGTTAGAGTAAATGGCATTGTGTATTGCTAAAATCTGAAATGTATGAATCCATTTCCCCTCAAAGTTCTTAAAATTATCTTTTCCATTAACTAAAAATAATAATAAGCACTATTTTTAACTTACATACTTTCCAGTGTTTCTAAACTCATTAGCACTTCTATTAAGAAGAAAATAGTACTGCATTCAATCCCTAGCATTAGCCCCTCAAACCGAAACATTTTTTATTTTATTTTATTGTCAGGTTAATGTATAGAGAGGTCACAGTTACATTCGTCAGGTAATGGGTGCATTAGTTCTTGGGAACCTTGATTCCCCTTCTTATGTTTTTGTCCCCCTTTCCCTCTCCCAACCCCATCGCAATCATCTTGTCAGTCATTGGACTTGAAATTTGGGCTTGGGCCCTGTCCCTGAGCTCTTCAGCTCAAGGTTACCGCCCTACCCCAGGAGCCACAGTGCTACTTAAAGCAATTTTTTGTGTGTGTGTGTGTGTGGCATAGCTCATATGGTTGTTACCTGTTTTTTATATCATGAATATTTACCAAGCAAATAGTTTTCCAGCATTTCATTGTAAGTAAAGCTTTCAATGCTTAATACTTTCATATCATAGAGACATACTTAATTTATTATCAGGTCAGTTGTTGCACAACTAGGTTTCTATGTTTTGATCAGGTTTAAAAAGTTTGAAAGTCTTCATTTATTCCCCTTTTTTTCTGCTATTGCAATTTTGTGAGCTCAGTGAATACAAGGTAGTAGACTAAGTTGTCTTTAACTTGCTGTCATTTTTTTCCCTTTATCTTCCTCAAAAATTCAACCATAAAAGCTAATTTTAAGAATAAGCCTGGTAGCCAGATGTGGTGACTCACACCTGTAATCCTAGCTACTCAGGAGGCTGAGATCTAAGGATCAAAGCCAGCCCGGGCACTAAAGTCCATGAGACTGTTACCTCCAATTAACCACCAGAAGACTGGAAGTGGTGCTGTGGCTCAAGGGGTAAGGTGGTAGCCTTATGCTGAAGAGCTCAGGGACAATGCCCAGGCCCATAGTTCAAGTTCCATGACCAACAACAACAAAAAATAATAATAAACCTGGGTCAGGAGTTTGGCCTAGTGGTAGAGTGCTTGCCTACCATGCAGAAAAAAAAAAAAAAAAAGAAAAAAGGAAAGCCCAAGGACAGTGCCCAGGTCCTAAGTTCAAGCCCCAGGACTGGCAAAAGAAAATAAAAAATATTCTTCACTTGTGTTTCATGTGTCCAAGTAAATGCCAGATATTACCTAGAAATCAACTTAACTTCTCTTTCAGGTAATTGTAATCACTTTCCCCTGGTTCTTTTATCCCTCTTTTCTTTTTCATGTCTTTCTATTACCCATACTTGTAAAGTTATTACAACAGACATTTCAAAGGCTCTTTGCTTTTGAGGACTGGAATTATATTTCCTATTCTTTCATCCAACTTTCAGTACTTTGATTCCTTCTGTATGTGAGGAAAGTATTTGAAACAATCACCAACCTTAAAAACAACTTATGTTCTCTATTTTAAAAGTTGTACTGTTTTTATTTTTTAAATACAATAAAACTTTTTGTGGGTGACTGGACATAATAATGGAACTACTTAGAATTCAATTTCTTCTCTGTTCTGCCATTTAAATTCTAATGTTACTTTATATCTTTTATATACTTTCTTTAGATTCTCAGATACTTTAAGAATTCTTACATGTGACACACCCCAGAAGACAGGGAAGAGAAGTGGGCATTTTAACAGTACCAGTACTTCAGGTAATTTTAAGAAAACAATTTCTATCAAACTTTAAGAAAATAAAAATCTGTCTTGCATTTAAACTCTAAACTTTATCTTTTTTATTTTTTGCCAGTCCTGGCTTGAGCTCAAGGCCTGAGCATTGTCCTTGGGCTTTCTCAAGGCTTGAGCTCTACCACTGGAGCCACAACACCACTAGTGGCTTTTTCTATGTATGTGGTATCAAGGAATCAAACCTAGGTCGTTGTGCATGCCAGGCAAGTACTCTACCACTAGGCCAAACTCCTGGCCTCTAAACTCTAAACTTTAAATACCCATACATAGTCATCATTTAAAACCACTTCTAGGTTTCTACCCAAAATGGGAACTGTGAGAAATAAAGGTATTTATTAAAATATTATTCACTAATTTTCATTTTATGATATTTAAAACATAAAAGCAAATGCAGATGTGATACTCGCTGGACACTATGTTGAACATGAACTATACAAGTTGTGGGAGGAACAGAAGGAACAAGTGGAGTGAGGGAAGGGGTGACCCTTTTCAGAAAGAAATGTACTCTTATCTGACTGACTTAGGGAACTGGTACCCCTCTGTATACCACCTTTATAATAACAATTAAATACAAACATAAGCCAGCCACTAATGGCTCACACCTGTAATCCTAGCTACTCAGGAAGCTGAGATCTGAGGATCTCAGTCCAAAGCCAGCCCAGGCAGGAAAGTCGTGAAACTAATCTCCAATAAACTACTCAGAAAAAGCTGGAAGTGGCATTTGGCTCAAGAGGTAGAGTGCCAGCCTTGAGCACAGAGAGGCTCAGGGCAGCACCTAAGCCCTAACTTTAAGCCCTAGGAGAGGGAAAAAAATACTTCAAATTGTTTATATCAGCATGCATGTAAAATTGCACATTCTCTTTCATTTTTCTTTCCAGTGAGAAACAGGTAACCACTACAGCAGTTTCCTACTGAGTCCATTGAGCGTTCCTGAATTCCAGGGTACAGAGTACTCTTAATGGCTGCAGATCATGGACAGCTTTATTGTAATTTACTCATTACTATGCTTAAAAACATTTAGGTTTTTTTCCCCTAGGATTATATTTTGGTATGTCATTATAATACAGAAAAACTGAAAGCAAACCTACATGAATACTGTGAAACTATCTTGGAGCCAGGATTATTAATTTAAATTAGTAAAGCCTATATAATATAAGTGACATCCATATGGTATTGATATAAAACTAGAATTTAAAATGTTATGTATGGTGCTAGTGATATAGCTTAGAGGTAGAGTACTTGCCTAGACTGTGTAATACCAAATTAAGGTCTGTAGCATAGCCAACACTACACACTGGGATCACAGACTCATTAAAATATAGTTAGCATTTTCTTTTTTATTACTGTTATCTTTAAGTGGTCATATAGAGGGTTTCAATTCAACATGTTAGTTTGTCTTCCCTTCCATGACCTCATCTTCCAAATCCACCCATCCTCTCAAGTTATATGCTTCCCTTCTCATATATATATATGTATATATACATATATATATACATATATATATATATATGAGAGACTGTATTCACTCACTACTCACCATTCATTTTTGCTGACATTGGTTTTTTTTTTTTGTTTCTTTTTTTTCCTGGGTCATAGAGCTTGTACTCGGCCTGGGCACTCTCTCTGAGCTCTTCAGCTCAAGGCTATGCCCTATCTCTGGCCCAAGGTGTTGTCCTTGAGCTCTTCAGCTCAAGGCTACTGCTCTACCCTTTGAGCCTCAGCGCCACCTCCATTTTCTGGTGGCTAAATGGAGATAAGAGTCTCACTGACTTCTGTGCTCCAGTTGGCTTTGAATCACGATCCTCATATCTCAGCCTTCAGAGTAGCTAGGATTACAGGTGTGAGCCACAAGCACATGGCTGGCTACTTTTTGTGGTTTGGAAAATGTTCTATTGTGCCTGAGTTTGGATGTGAGATCTTGTTTATTTTGACTCCTCAAGACTAAGAGTGATCTTATCTGCTGTTGAGATTCTGGGAAGTAAATTTATTCTCAAGAAGAGAATGCCAAGGCTGAGGTTGAAAGCTAAAGCAGCCTGAGACAAGACCCAGGCTTAGCTGATAAGAGTCAGGTGGTTCCTGGTTGGAGAGCTGCTTTTCTCTGTCAGGGTGAAGAAAGTTGCAGTAATCTCAAAGGCTTTTCATAAAAACTAGTTAAACATCTGACATGAGGATTGAATTTTACCTGCTTGCTTGTAAAGTAGTAAACTGATTGAACAACTGACTGAAAGGCAAATTACAAGGAAAAATAGAAAAGCTGTATGGATCTTTAACTGTACTTGCTAGTCCAATAGCCCCTCCTCTCTCATAGCTCAGCATGCTCTCCTCCTAGGCAACACATGCCCATTTGGAAAAGGCAGTAATTGGCCTCGGCCTGCCTTCACCTTGAGATGACACTCCTTTGGGGCAGTTACATCCATATAGGGGAGCAAGATCCTTTTATAGTGACCTTGACGTCTTGGCAGTTTTAAGACCCCTTGGCAATGGCTTTAAGACCACTTGGGCAATGACTATAAATCCTACTGCCATGATGAAGCCCCTGGTCCACACGTCCACACCTAGGTTCCCCCCCCCCCCCAGTCTGTAGGGTATATAGGTCACCTCAAACAATAGCCAGCACTTCTCATTTTGTGTAAAGGGGTCTTGCTGGTCCCTTTGCTGGCAATAAACCTTTTCTTTGTTCTTTTGTGCCTGGATAGTCTTCGTGGTTTTCTGGCAGTCTAACAGTACTAAATAACTGTCGGGGTCCTTCGTCCCCGGTCCCTCTCGACTAGTAGGAGGGATGGTGAAAAACAAGCCCCGACCAGGACAAGCCACGAGAGGAGAGGGCCCACTGTCCTCCTGCACTCAGCCTTCCTTCCCCAGAGCACGAACAGAGACACCACGCAGCTTCATCAAGGCAGGAAAATCTCTCTTCCCCCCAAAACCCCCTCCTCCTTATATTGGGTGCGGGAGCCTATCATCACAACAGGTAGGCAGGATAAAGAGGTCCACTTGTTTACCCCTACTGTAGGTCTCAGCAGAAAGCTATTAAACATGGCCTCACTCGGCCCCCAACAAATAACAATTTAATGAAAACTTCTTAGCTTTTACTTGTTTTCATTTATGAACAGTTCTCTCTGTTGCAGTGGAAACACTGGAAGGTTTTCAGTATTCACCATATCCCGAAGTTGATCAGTTTGTTCTCTCGTTGGTGAACAGAAATGACATTAAAGGAGGTAAAGCTAATCAATTCTCTACTCACTATTACCAGAAAGAGTAACAATCCCTTTAGAATTTTCTTTGCATTTTAGGAATTCGGCGTTGGAACTACTTTTTCCCAGAGGAATTACTGGTTTATGATATTTGCAAGTACCGTTGGTGTGAAAACATTGGGCGAGCCCACAAGAGTAATAATATCATGTAGGTATCATGCAGTAATGTTTATTGATGAGTTGTATATATTTAGCCAATGTTATATATTTTAAATGTAACTGTGTGTGTGTGTGTATGTGTGTGTATTGGTGGTACTGGGGCTTGAAATCATGGCCTGGGTGCTATTCTGATGGGTTTTTTTTTTGAGCCACAGCTCCACTTCTGGCTTTTTGCTGTTAATTGGAAGATACAGAGTCTTATCAACTTTCCTAGGCTGGTTTTGAACTATGATCCTCAGTTCTCAGCCTCCTGAAGAGCTGGATTACAGGCATGAGGAACTGATGTAAAATTTATAACCTGTAAACAAAATTCAGATGTAAAATTTCCTTTGCTTTTGTAATTGTTATGCCCAAGTCCCAGGATGACCACCAAGAGACCACCGAGAGTCAGACCTTCTGAAATGCAAAGCAAGTTTACATAAACAACAAGACAGTTGCTGCTTCAGAATGGGGGTGCTTTTTTAGCTCTTCAGTAATAAATTGAATTAAATTTATATATATTATACTTGGCTATTTTATGATATTTGATTTGACTTTGTTCTTACATTGCTAGTACATAGGAGCTTTGTTTGACCTTCAGGAAGACAGAAATAAGCAGATGAAAAGAAATGATGGAAAGGGCTGCCTCTCCTTTTCTCTGTATGGAATTAACATTGAGCAGATTTGGCCAAGCAGGAAACTCCTCAGTATCATGTAGAGGGTGTGGTGATGCTTGCTTGTTCAGGATGAAACCTGATATTGATGGGAACCATTATCTGTTGACTGCTCACTTTATATGCCAGACCTTGTTTTAAAGATTTCCCTTGAAGTACAAATAAAACTGGAAAAAGAATTTTAAATAATAGGAGGATATGGTAGAATAAGGATAAAATAGAAACCTGAGCCTCTGGAGTACCTAAGATTACAGGCAAGAACCACTGTACTTGGCTTGTAATATAACCTTTTAAAATTACAAATTTCCCTCTAAAGAACTCATTTAAGGGTTGAGCGTGGCTTGGGTGGTAGAGATAGGAAGATTGACGTTCCAGGCCCAACTCAGAAAGTTCATATCTTACACCTCTAATTCCAACATCTTGGAAGATCAGAGTAAAGAGGATTGAGCTATAATCCTGGCCCAGGCAAATATCGGATCCTATCAGAAAAATGAAGTGGAAGGGCTGGAGGTGTGACTCAAGTGGTGGAGGACTGCTCAGCATACTGTCGAAACAAAACAGAACCCAAAAGGTCACTTTGGCTGCACTTCACACAACTTAGTATGTAGTTATTTTCAGTTTTATTCAGGTCTAAATATTTTCTGATTTCCATTTCTATTAGAGGCATTGGTTATTTAAAAATGGCTTTAATTTCTAAATGATGGCTTTCTTTATATTCATTTTCAAAAACTGTCCTGTGGTCAGAGAATGTGTTTGCATAGATATAAACAGATACTTTTCAATTTGGTAAAGTTCACAAAGCCTGCATGGAGTCAATTTTAGTGGTTTATGATCACAGAAAGCTACCCCTGTGAATGGTAGTCAGAATCGATTTGCTAGCTGCTTTGTTATTGTTCCTTCTATTTTCTGCTTCATCACTGAACTTTTCTGGTGGGTACTTGATCTATAAATTACCAAGCATACTTTTTTTTTTTTTTGCCAGTCCTGGGCTTGAGCTCAGGGCCTGAGCATTGTCCTTGGACTTTCTCAAGACTAGATAGAGCTCTACCACGTTTCAGCACCACTTCCAGCTTTTTTCTATGTATGTGGTACCGAGGAATCGAACCTGGGTCTTCGTGCATGCTAGGCAACCACTCTACCACTAGGCCAAACTCCCGGCCCCCCAAGCATACTTTTTAAAAAGCCCTGAGGCTAGTGGGAGGGATGCTGGTAGCTATTGCATCTTCTGTGGGGATCCTAGTCATTTTACCCATGGTTTGTGATATATTTTAGCAACCAGTTTATTTTGGTTGGTGTGTATCTATCTACTCTTGGATTTTCCTCCATCTTTAAGTCCTAGGTACATTCTTTATAGACAAAAATGAACTAAATTTTGTTTCTATCGGGTATGAAACATTAACACTTCCTTTTCTTTATACATATAGGATTCTGGTTGATCTGAAAAATGAAGTTTGGTATCAAAAATGTCATGACCCTGTATGTAAAGCAGTAAACTTCAAATCTGACTGTAAGTTCTTAATTTTTACATCTACCACAAAGTAAAAAGTGAGACAATTAGATATCTAGATGTAATAGTTTTGTTTTTCTTTTCTTCTCTGATCCAGGCTTTCCATTGCCTGCAGAAGTCAGTCTCCAGTTCCTTTTCAAAGAAGTAAGTGTTGCTTTTTGCCTTTCTCTTTCCAAACTCATTTCTGGCACAGTAGTATAAATGAACTATGAGCACGATCTAGCTGAGTCTAGATAGTTCAGATAATATCTGACTATACTGCTCTGGCTGGCGTCTAATTAATGAGGTACTTGTCACAGCCTCCCACGTGCAGAGGCTTCAGGCACATGCTACCCTGCTTGACCAGACAGCATCTAAACACCCAGCAGTCCCTGTTACCAACCTGCCAGAAAGAAAGGAAAGAAAAAAAAGGAAAGAAAGAAAATTATTTTTCTGCCAAATAACTGACAGCAATTTCAAATGTGGAGTTTCACATGGTGCCTGCCTGGCAGACAGTATTCATCTACAATATTCATGAAATGAATATTACATTTCATTTCATGAATATTCCTTTCAGTGTAAACTGTATGGTCAAATCACTGACTAAATATCCTTCATCTTCCTATCCTACTGGTCCCTTCCCCTTCCTGACTGAAATAAAGGAAGAAGAGGTTATAGCAGATGACACAGGCAACAAGAGACCCAGGACTCCTCACGCGGCGCCACCCAGTAAGCTAGCTGCAGCAGGTGTATCTCTTGATGCTGACTGGGGCATTGGCAGTGATGAAGCTTACTTGTTACAAGCGGCTGAAGATGCTGAACTAGCTGACATTGCAGAGAACAGTCTTCTCAGTTACAACAGTGCAGGGGATGAAATTTCTGATGAACTGATTATAGAAGTCTTACAAGAGTAGCTAACTATGCACAATACTTCCATAACTAGACTGTCATTTGCCTGAAGTCTGTGACTTGTCATAACATCATCAAATAGAGTTCGGTTTGAGCTTAGTGGCATAGAAATTGCTGAGCATATATAAGGTTCTGGGTTCAATCCCTAGAACTAAAAAACAAAAACAAAAAAACAATCTCCCCATTAAATTATACTAACTTATCATTAAACCTGATTATATCAACAAAATTTTATTACTGTTTTATAGTGTTTCTTAAATAAACCAGTTTGTGTATTTAAACTCTTCAAAGGTCTCTGAATTAACTAAAATTAAAATTAGTCTACATTTACATCTGTTTAATTTTACAAATTTATAGGTTAAAGTTCCTATGTGGGGACAGTTAAGATGAGGTGTCAGGTGGACAGTGTCAGTGGCTCATTCCTGTAATCCTAGCTACTTAGGAGGCCCCACACGTGGGCTGGAAGTACAGTTGTGGCTCCAGTGGTAGAATACTAGCCTTGAGTGAAAAGAACTCAGGAACAAGCTCTGAGGTCAAGTCCCGGACCAGCACCAAGAAAGAAAAAATTAAGATTAGGTGTTAACAGAATTACAGTTTATTACTTAAGACACTAACTAACCAGAAGAGATGACTACAGCTTCTAAACTGTTCAGATACTTAAAGTGGGTGGGGTGTTCATCTGAACCACAAAAAGATATCAAATTCTAGTGATGAGATCATACATTATTTACGAAACAGTGAATGTCAGGAGTAACGGACAGGACGCTGAGACCGGCTCCACAGGCACATGTTTCAGTCACTGCTCATCCCTTTCCCATCCAGAAGCTTCTCTAACTGCTGGTTGATGTTTTTCAGATGGTTTTCTGCTGCCAAAACCGTTTTTGCTTTAAATAACAGAGCTGGAAGGCTGGACGAATCATACTGTTAATGAAAGCAAATTATAAATTCCTGAGTGTTTATAGCCCTGTAATTCCGTAACTCAAATCTTTGGCTAATATAAATTTTGACAGTGCTTTCCATTAGGAACATTTTTCATATTCAAATGGAGATTATGAAAATTGACTTTTAACTCATTTTCTTGGGTTATAATCGATGATGTTAAAGTTGCAAGAGAATCACTCAGCAAAGTTTGCTCTGCTTTGTTTACTCCACAAGATCGGTTGTCTGAAGAACTGTGGCATCTGAATTACGTAAAACAAAATCATGCGTGGGACAGGTCAGAACTTTAGGCAAGTAGACTAGTGCTATATGGGGCCTGCTTGATCACTCACCTCTTCAGCATGGAAAAGGCTAAGGAAGATTGACTTACTCCAAGAAGTGGTATAATGAGCAATAAATACCAGATTTATAAAAGTTCTCTTAACAGGAAAACCCAAAATCCATCAACTGGGATAGATCAATGAAATGTCCCAAGGCTGCCACATCCTCATGTTCTTTTTTCTTTTTTTTTTTGCCAGTCCTGGGGCTTGAACTCAGGGATTGAGCACTGTCCTTAGGCTTTCTCAAAGCAAGCACTCTACCACTTGTGCCACAGCATCACTTTCAGCTTTTCTGTATATGTGGTATTGAAAAATGGAACCCAGGGCTTCATGTATACTAGGCAAGCACTCTACCACTAGGCTATGCTCCCAGTCCCACAACTTGGTTTTTAACTAATGTGATTAATGTTCAGATTTAATTAATGCTACTATTAATTTCCTTGAATTAAATAACCACATCCTAATCCAAATAAGCTTTAAACTAGTTAAGTACATAGATATCTTTATAATATTCTTTCTGAGATGATTGGGAGAGGGTTGGGGGAGTGAAATGGGGACAAAAACATGAGACGGGGTATCAATGTGCAAGAAATAATGAACCTACTACCTGACAAATGTAACTTGACCCCTCTATACATTATCCCAACAATAAAAAGAAAAATATTCTTTCTAATTCTCTAATATATAAACAGATATTTGACTCACAGAATTACTAAGATCAACGTCAAAGCTTTAAAACTGAATTTAGAACACAAATCTGACCATAATATATGCAGACACCATATATTATGTTTAATATGTATATATGTAATATGTACATATTTTATATTAACATAAAACTAGTGTATAAGTACATAGTTCATTTCCAAGTAAGTATTTGTTATTCTGAGTTGGACATTATAAGTGACAAAAATCTATCATTTCAGAAACTGTAAAATTATGAAAAATATATCATTTTTCCCTTTGTGTTATGTTTTGTTTCTCGGTCTCTAAAAATACACCTATGCATATGAGATATAAACAAAGAGAAAAAAGCTGGTTTTTGGAACACATGCAAATATGTTTTGATTTGGATGCAAAGGTCAGGAAGAAGAGTGTGCTGGTTCAGTTCTGGCTAGTAAACAAAACACACACTTGGGAGGAACTTCACTTCCCTTAAAGTCCATGATTTTTGGAATTTTAGCTCCTAAAGCTTTCACTAAGTAGATAAAATTGTGATGAGAGAATAAATTTAATGATTTGTAGTGACACTCTGTTCCTCTTCTTCAAAGGTACTGTCCTTTTGGCATAAAAAAGCCTGTCACATTCTGAAGCACAGTAAGAAGTGGAATTAAATTTACCGTTTCTTTTACGTTGGGTTCTTTCTTCTGGACATATGAATAATCTTGATAAAGTTGTTTTAGATTAGGTAAGAAGCACATCACGCTGCTAAGAGATGACTTCCTCTCCTTA
Organism: Megascapheus bottae; assembly: GCF_031878675.1. Taxonomy (NCBI): domain Eukaryota; kingdom Metazoa; phylum Chordata; class Mammalia; order Rodentia; family Geomyidae; genus Megascapheus; species Megascapheus bottae. The sequence continues at coordinate 20,278,175 of NC_143528.1, read as the reverse complement.
AGTTCATCATATTTTGTTTGTAGTTGTTTCAGTTGTGGCTGTAACCTAGAATGAAATTATTTTTCCTTAAAAGACAAATAATGACATTTTTAATCTCAGGTAGGCACTACAATTTAACAGAGAAAACATGGGCAAAAAGTGTTCCCTTTCTTATCAAAATCCTACCCAGTCCTGATAAGTAAATAAAGCTGGTGGAAAAACTACCACTGCAAAAACATGTAGCCTTGGGCTTCACTGCTTCATCTCGTGGTAGCTTAGTTCCTTCAGTTATAAAATATAAACGGACAACTTGGATTTTATGGCCAATAAAAAAATAAAGGCTGTCAATTTTTATTTTACCAAGTATATAAAAAAACTATTAAAAAAAACACCTTTTATGGGCGTCCTTTGAACAGCTCTTCACATCGAACGTCTATAGCAAATTATAACAGACACTATGGAAAGTTCAAATAATACAATTTTTTAATATATTCTTTATTGTAATTAATAGAAGGGTTACATGATATTTGCCAGATAAATGGTGCATTAATTCCCACACATTGATACCCTTTCACACGTCATGGTCCCCATTTCCCTTCCCCCCCTCCCCCACCCCTCATCTTGTTTTCCCCCGTTCCCTATCCAATTTCAGATAACCAAATCAAATAATACAATTTTTAAGAAAGATTAAGTCAAAGCCCATCTCCCTAACTTGCAAGGGGAGGGCCAGAAAAAGAGGGGTAGATAATGAACAGGGGAAGGAGTGGCGAATGCAGTGACAAATTCATTGTAAATTCCACAAATTAAGAAATGGAAGGGAAGAGGTAGATCGAAGGGGGGTGGGGTGTCTGAGGGGGGGATGACAGTGAAAATGCAGTGTATTCATGTGCTGCTTTGTTAAATGACATCTCCCTTATACAACTAAACTTTTTTTCTTTTTAAATTCTGTTGAAGAGCTCACCTGAAAAGACAATACAGTTTGTCCCATGGAGGAATAGTGTTTCTTCCAGTGCTTCTTTTGTATATGGCATAATACCTACACCTGAGCAGGTGTTGTGAGACTTGATATACAGATGCTTCACCATGGCTGGTATACAGAAAGGGCTACTATTTATGTTGTTTGCTTGTTTGCTTATGTAACCTGGGCTAGCCTTGACCTCCTCAGTGCTGGGATCACATGACTTCTACGTTGTTATTGTTCAGAGTGACACACACATTAATCTTTATTCCCAAGTGTTGTGCCAGCAGAACCTAACCAGTTTTCCCAGGCCTGAGTGAGCCGTGAACTGCCTCCTCACCACCACCACGGGCTGGTTAGAAAGACTGGAGCACACAGGAGCCTGGAAGCCCATGTGAACTTTTGGGTGCTCTTCTGAGGACAGGATGGCTTTGTGAACTGGAAAGTTATGTTTCGTCTCCCTCTTATGGAGCTTCATAAGCTTGAGATGGGCAGGGACAAGGCTCAGGGATAAAAGTGGTTGCCACACATGAGCAAGGCCCTGCCTTCTGGCCCCAGCACTGAGGGTGGGGAGATTGAAGGGAAAAGCTTAAGAAGAGAAAATCTAGTATATGTCAAGATTGTAATTAAGTATTAAAGTTAAAACTGACACAATTTAAGAGGCTGAAATTGTTTAGTCCACTGGTCCTCAAATTTAGTGTATGGTCTGGCCCATGATAAAGTTTTCACTGCTCCAAGAAAATTAATGGCATAAGAAAATGAATGGTATATAAACAGTGACAGTAATAGGGAAGACCCCTCCCTCTGCTCTCCATCTGTGAGCCTCCCAACTACCAAGATTGTCTTGTGGGATGGGTTGTTACAGCTTTGTAGTCTTGCTGCTTTGTTATGCTTGTCTTTAGTGTGAGGCCAGCAGATAGGTCTGAACACTTCCTTTCCTAGCTATATTTTTAGAAGTTGGAGATGTATGTTTTGAAAAGGCAGAGTAAGAAAACAATGTAGTGTGTAATGACTTTTATCTTGGCATGTGAGTATCCTAAAGCACAGGGGTAACTCAGGTACTCCCTCAGCCCATTGCCTCATGCTACCCTCCAGCTCGCTTGGACATTTTTTGCTTAAGGTGAGCACTCTTCCACTTGAGCCACAGTGCCACTTCTGACTTTTTATGTGTATGTTGTACCAAGGAATCGAACCTAGGGCTTTGTGCATGCTAGGCAAGCATTCTACCACTAGGCCAAACTCCCAGCCCCATTGCATGACTCTACCATAGCTAAGATATGGAATCAGCCCAGATGCCCCTTAATAAACAAATGTATTAAGAAAATGTGATATATATATATATATATACATATACATATACATAGAATCGAATTTTACCCATCCATTAGCAAAGAATGATACTGTGCCACTTGTAAGGAACTAGAATGAATTGGAATTATATTAAGTAAGGTAAGCCAGAGCCAGAGAAACAAAGGTTGCATGGTTTTCTCTCATTAATGGTAACTAGAATGTGCCTATAAATCTGTAAGTAAACACACTGGCCCTGAGTTCACGCCCCAGGACTGGCCAAAAAAAAAAAAAAAAAGTGATGCAATGAACAGGGTTGTACTGTGGCCTTGTTTGTGTTGTACTGGAGAGATGCCCAGGAGTGGAATGGCTGGAGCATAGGATAGTTGTATGTTCAGCTGTGTGACTGCTTTCCAGAGTAGTTGAACAAGCAAGCCTATATTCACAGGATTTTGATGTCTTACCCAAGTAATTCATCCTGGACTTCAATCAGACGCTGCCTTTTCCTTGCAATGTTGGTGATCGCCTAAGTAATACAATTTCTTGGTTAAATTCATAATATACTGCTTGGTACTGCAAGTGCAGAGGGAAACAGGTAGGACTTCATAGGCATTCTGTGGAATTCTGTCAGGAATGTGAGGGTATGCCTCTGACCTCTGAAGGCAGCTGTAGGACCCTTGCCCCTCCTAGCCCTCTTGTGTTCCCTGGTGCATGATGTTGAGTGATTTTGCTTTGACACATGCTACCCTCATGATGTGTGGCTTTGCTAGAAGCTTGAAGTAATGGGGGCAACTAATTATCTACTGGAACCTTCCAAGAGCTGAGCCCAAACCAATCATTTCTCTTTTAAGTTGATTAGCTCAAGTATTTTATTATAGTAAGTAGAAGGCTATTAAACAGTTCCTTAGCTTGCACTGTTACACACCTGATGAAGCACAAGGTTGGCTAATAAAAGTCCGAGTGAAAAGGTAATATTTTATACAAACTAAGGGTTACACCAAAATTGAGTCTTTTACTTAACTTCATGTTAGTAATGCACAACTTATCACCAAATGATTCTCCAAATGACTTGCCTTAGCATTCTTCCTTTTTAGGGTTTTCAACATCTGAGCTTCCTTGACCTACACAAAATAAAAATAAATACATGTATTTTCCAAAATTAAGTACTAATTCAATTCATATATATCCCACCTAGTTTAAAAACAACATGTGAAATATGGGTAGTTCTCACGAGCTTATTCTCATATTTCCAGCAAATGCAAGCTGTTCTATTAACAACAGTGTGCTGTCCTATGACAGGCAAAAAAAAAACCCTCAGAATAATAAATTTATGTCACTGAGCTTACCATTCTGATGAGTTCTATTTTAATATTGAGGTAAAAGTTGGTGACAGCTTCTTTACAAACTGCAGAGTTGATTCTTTGTCTGCAAAGCAATAAAAAGGAGAAAAATCATTGTAGGTATTACAATACATTTTGAAAGGTGGGTTCCATTTGCTTAATATATAAACATACCATTTGGCATATATCATTTTAAATCTAAGATGGTGGCGATGTTTGAACTGTAGGTCCACCTTTTTTTTTTTTTTTTGCCAATCCTGGGGCTTTAACTAGGGCCTGGGCATTGTCCTTGAGCTTTCTCGAGGCTAGCACTCTACCCCTTGTACCACTTTCAGCTTTTTCTGTGTAGGTCGTACTAAGGAATCAAAACCAGGACTTCGTGCATGCTAGGCAAGCACTCTACCACTAGGCAGTAGCTCACACTTATAATTCTAGTTACTCAAGAGACTAGGACCTGAGAATCACAGTTCAAAACTAGCTCTAGGCAAGCAGGTCTGAGATGCTCATTTTCTGGTGGTTAATTGGAGTCTCATGGATTTTTGTAACCAGGCTGACTTTGAACCATGATCCTCAGATCTCAGCTTTCTGAGTAGCTAGGATTACAGGCATGAGCCACCAGCACCCAACCCTATTTTTGCTTTATGACCATAATATTAATAGACTCTGGGCACTAACCTCAGTCATCCCCTTCCTTGACCCATCTTCCTGCTCTTCAATATCAGCTACAGCCTCCTCAAAGACCTTTGGGTCCTGATGCTGTCCATCCAGGCAGGTTCCCCTATCTTTCTGTCACCACTGAAATTACTCTTGATCACCCTTGGAATACTACTCTGTACATTCTGATGGGTGTGAAGTATGGAAACATTTTCTTAACTATGCTGGTTAAAAAAAAAAAAAGTACAAGGGCCGGGAGTTTGGCCTAGTGGTTAAAGTGCTTGCCTAGCATGCATGAAGACCCGGGTTCGATTCCTCCGTACCACATACATAGAAAAAATCCGGAAGTGGTGCTGAGGCTCAAGTGGTAGAGCTCTAGCCTTGAGAAAGTCCAAGGACAGTGCTCAGGCCCTGAGCTCAAGCCCAGGACTGGCAAAAAAAAAGAAAAAAAGTACAGAACAAATTATACCATTAATAGCTGGGCACGGGTCGCTTACACCTGCAATCCTAGTTATGTGGGAGGCTGGGATCTAAGAATTGCAGTTTGAAGGTAGTCTGGGCTAGCTCCAATAAAAAACTAAAAAAGCTGAGAGTAGAACTGTGGCTCAATTGGCTGAATGCTAGCCTTGAGAAAAATAAGTTCAGGGGCCGGGAGTTTGGCCTAGTGGTAGAATGCTTGCCTACCATGCACGAAGACCCAGGTTCAATTCCTCGGTACCACATACATAGAAAAAAAAAGCCGGAAGTGGTGCTGAGGCTCAAGTGGTAGAGCTCTAGCCTTAAGAAAGTCCAAGGACAAGGTTCATGCCCTGAGCTCAAGCCCAGGACTGGCAAAAAAAAAAAAAAAAAAAAAGTTCAGGGATGGCACCCAAGTCCTGAGTTCTATCCCCAGGACTGGCACACATGTGTGCACACACCAACCAAATATACCATTAATAATGTTTAAGCATGCAGTAGTGTTAACTATATACAGTACTGTTGACTAACTGGGCTGTATAACACAGCTCTAGGTCAGTGAGACACGATGCCTCCATGTGCCTCCAAGGCATCGCTGAAATCACATCTTCCCTCCATTAGAGCTAGAGTGAGCAGACCACCAAGGCTTTCATGGCTCTTCCACATAGCTCTTGAATACTCCATACACAGCTCTGCTGAACCAAATCCAAGCAGTAGGCCCCACGCCTTGCCCCATGCCTTGCATCTTTCTGAGATGCAAGTCTAATCTTCCTGGACATTCTCATGAAGCGCCTCACCTTGGCGGCACGGCGGCACCACTGGTTCTGGCAGCAAGTGGTAAGCAAAACCTTCTCGGGAGTGTGAGAGGAACTAGACCAGGTCTTGGAAAAGAACTAAGGAATATCACTAATGTGAATGCTGAGAGGCTGACAGGAATTCCTCAGCTCTTCTCATTTTCGCCTCCCTTCCCTGCCCCCTTCCCCCCCTGCAGTGACACTCCAGGAACAGATCAATTCCTGATGAACTTCTGTGCCCACCTCCGTGCATTCATGGGATCTGACAGCGCCAGCTGTGGCCTTTCTCTACACCTACTGTAAGCTGGATGAGGGAGGGCCAGATGCGCCCATTTCAAAATGAAAACACATCAGATGAGAGTCTATCAGAAACATTTTAGAATAGATGACCCAACAATTTTTAATCAATCTAATATATGAATACTGGGGTATCATGGAAATGTTCAAATGTAATGATAAGAAAAACACACATCAAAGTCTGTGGCATGAACACAAGTGGTACCTCCTTCATTAGCCATCAGTAGGCCCAGGCCTCACAGTAGCCAGTGACTTACTCATATTGCAGGAAGATTTTCTCAAATGCAGACAAGATAACATCCAACTCCATAATGTCACTGGCTTTCCTTCCTTCTAGACACCAAATATGCATACTCTCAGAAATATCTAGAATATAAAGATAAATCAATGCAATAATTGATTATGCATGGTTTGGTTCCACATCTAGACTTCTGAAAGCCTGAAACAAAGTGTGCCAACAAAATGCCACAGAGCTTTCCTTCCTGCCTACCTCAATCCTGTTGTCAACCTGCTATGCCTTTATTTACTAGCTTGCTGTTATCCAACATCCACTGGTGATACAGCTCTTCTCTGTTTATTTCACAAATTCTAATCTGATAGGCCATGTGTTAAGAACATCACAACCATTGAGTATATTTATTTAAAATATTGTGGCGGGCTGGGAATTTGGCACAAACATGTGAACAGAATGCTCTCAGACCTGCTGCCCCAGCCCAGTCACCCACTGAATGCAGCTAACTCGGCAGAATTGCCCAGAGCAAGATTCTGGGGAGATCAAATGGTGTTGGTTGTAAACCTAGGGTAGGCAGATTTCTTCTGTTTATTGCTATGTAGTAAATATTGTTGCCTTTGTGATGATTTCCCAGCATCCCAGCTATGGTAAAAACTATAAATAGGAGGATCATGGTTTCAATCTACTGGTAACCAAAAGCAAGACTCTACCTCAAAAATAACCATAATATACAGGGATGGGGACATGTTCAAGCAGTAGAACACCTACGACCAAACACAAAGCCTTGCATTCAAATCCAAGTGCCACCAAAAAACCAACAAAATGAAACATTGGTTGGGCCCACTGAAGGCATAATCTAAAAATTAAGTCTCAACTTTATTGTCAAACGACCTGGGGAGAAGAGTAGTACCTATATCTCACAGATTTTTTTTGGTGGGGGGGCGGAGGCTAGTCCTGGGGCTTCAACTCTGGGCCTGGGAACTGTCCTTGGACACTTTTTGCTCAAGACTAGCACTCTGCCACTTGAGCCACAGTGCCACTTTAGGCTTTTACTTAGTGCATGTACCAAGGAAATGAACCCAGGCTTCCTGTATGCTAGCCAAACACTCTTACCACCAGGCTATGCTCCAGGACCAATTTTTTTTTTTTTTTGCCAGTCCTGGGGCTTGAACTCAGAGCCTGGGCACTGTCCTTGGGCCAACGCATCACTTCTGGCATTTTCTCTGTGTGTGTGGTGCCAAGGAATTGAAGCCAGGGCTTTGTGCATGCTGGGCGAGCACTCAACCACTAGGCTCCTGGCTCTCTCACAGATTTTTGAGAATATGACTGGCCCATAATAAACATTCCAGTGTTTGCTATTAATTTAGAAACCAGAAACAGAAAGTTAGTAAAAGCCACTCTGTTTTTCCTAAAAACCCACAATGCCAATGCAATTCAGCCAGCATCCTGTCTCCTATTCACCCACGCTCAGTATCAGGATCCTTAGAGAACTAGAAAAATAGTAATCAGTAAAAAGAAGTCCAGCTTTTGCAAAATGAGCAATACCTAAATGGATTATTAATCTAAATAAAATCTTCCATAAGCTCACAGGACTAATAGTTGGTTAAGAAGATCTATATATAATCTGCCCACTCATTGAATGAAATGCTTTTTATTTTGGCTTAGAATTGTTTTCTTCTGTGAATTATTTTGTATATACACTGAGTTATTTCTGTATGTGGTATAAAGATAAACAATGGCTGTATGCATGCCCACAGAAGAGATTAATAAGGAAAAGGTTAACAAGGATCTGAATACCGTGTACACCCCTAACTCCAGTACATTTGCCCACCCACCTTTTTGTAGTTGCCATTGAGTTTTATCATTGTTCAATTTTAGTGCACATGAACGTAAGCCTGAACAGTATAGAGTTCTACATATTTTTACTGTTTTATGTTTATGCTGATGCACTTTTGTATTCCATTCCAGTGCATAAATATACCATGATTAATCTTTCAGCCCTGCATGAAAGGCTTTGTTATCACTAACAATAATGTTATATTCATATGCATGTTTTGGAGGGATAGCCAAGAATTTCATAAATATACCCACAAGTGACGGCTAGGTTTGAAAGCCTGTGTATTATTTTCAACTTTGTACGAAGCAGGCCAAAATGAGTTTCAATCTAGTTTTGTATCTATAGCTGTGGTGGGCTAAGAGTTTCTACCGATGATCACTGAATTACATACAAACTTGAGATTCAAGTATCCTCCAGTCTAGGGTGCGGTTCACTCTGGCTAATGACTGTTACACATTGCACATGCTATGTCCCCCAAAGGCCCATGTTTTTAAGCCATGACTGGGAGATGGTGGACCCTTAAGAGAGGGGAGCTGGAGGAAGCAAGATGGCGCCGAGACAATAGGGACCCAGCCTAGCTCTCTCCACAAAAAGAGAGAATCAGGGAATCCCACGAGCCAACTATCTTAAGAAACCCACAACTACAAATTCAAGAAGCAACTGAGAAGTACACAAACCAGAAAAGAAATCCAGATAAAGCTTATATCCAACATTCTCAATATAATATATACTATTTGATTTTATCTATATGATATTCTGGAACATGTAACTTCTTAATGGATGACAGAAAAACAAAATCTTCAGAAAAAAAATTGTCTCTGGTCAGAGAAGCAAGGATTCATATTCAAGAGTTATGGGGGAACTTTCTAGAATAATGTATGTATTTTGATAATGGTCTGAATTATATATATTTGTATTTTCCAAACACTTAAAACTTGGGCATTTCACTATCTGTACATTTTAATATAAAGAAAACAAAACATACAAACGAACATGGGACTCTAGTTAATGATGTATAAACTTAGGCATTTAAGAAGTGTGCTGACATCTGTAATTTATTTTAAGCTGCTTTAAGAGATTAAAATTGATTAACTGACAGATAAGAGATATGGCTAATATAATAAAAGGTACTTTTAAAAACCAAGGTAATAGGAATATCAACAGAATAAAATTCTTTTTTTTTCATGTATTTTTTATTGTAATTGATAGAAGGGTTAGATGATATTTGCCAGATAGATGGTGCATTAATTCACATACATTGATACCCTTTCACATGTCTTGGTCCCAGAATAAAATTCTTTCAAATCAGTTTTATGTTGAAAATTTTCATTGTAAATTATTTACTCAAAGTCATATATTCTTAACTTTTAACAGTGGAAATTTTATGAGCTTTCAGTTTATTAATCAACTGCTTAGGAACATATGTTCTTTTTAAACACTTTATATGAGAGACTACATGGATAGCTTTTGTCTTTTTGCCAGTCCTGGGGCTTGAACTCGCGCCTGAGCACTGTCTTTGGACTTCCTCAAGCCTACATCTACCACTTGAGACACAGTACCACTTCCAGCTTTTTCTATGTATGTGGTACCAAGGAATTGAACCCGGGTCTTTGGGTTGCATGCTAGGCAAGCACTCTACCACTAGGCCAAACTCCCAGCCCTGAGAGACTACATGTAACCAATCTTCTGGTACCTGAGTCTGTGCCTTTATTTCTTGGTTTCTTCTTTTTGCCTGGAGCCACCGTCCTTTTTCTCTGAGTTTTCTGTCAAAAAGTGGAAAAAAAAAAGTTACTTAAAAAAAAAAAAATAAGGGGGTCGGGGCTTGGCTCGGCGGAAGCGCCCTTGCCTGTCAAGCGCAAGGCCCTGGGTTCGGGTCCCGGCTCTGGAAAAAAATGGTATAAAAGACCAAAAAATTCAAAAAAAAAAATAAGCCGGACACGGTGGCTCACACCTGTAATCCTAGCTATTCAAGGGGCTGAGATATGAGGACTGTGTTCAAAGCCAGCCCAGGCATTAAAGTCCATGAGACTTTTTTTTTTTATTGTAATTAGTAAAAGGGTTACATGATATTTGCCAGATAGAAGGTGCATTAATTCACATACATTGATACCCTTTCCCATGTCTTGGTACCCGTTTCCCTCCCCCCCACACCCCCCACCCGTCTTGGTTTTCCTCCCTTCCCTATCAAATTTCAAATATCCAAATACAAATAAATTCAATTTATCAGATAACAAAGTGAGATACTATACCAATATGAGATAACCAAGGGACAGCAAAGGAGATGAGAGACAACATACTACATTAAGGACAACAATCATTCATTATATGGCTTTTGTTTCACTATCCTGGAGGTCCTTTCAATTAGCTTCACATTATATGTCCTTATGTATCAAGATTTTGCTCTATTGTAAATCTCTGCTAGTAGAGCCCAAGGTTTCTACTGATTGTGACGAATGAGGGAAACCATTGAGCCTAAGTTCCTTTGAGTCTGGCTTACTTCACTTAATATGATTTTTTCTAAGTCTTTCCATGTCCTAACAAATGGGGCGATGTCATTCTTTCTGACAGCAGCATTTCAACACATCAACAGGAGCAAGGACAAAAATCACATGATTGTCTCAACAGACGCGGAAAAGGCATTTGACAAGATCCAACACCCCTTTATGTTAAAAGCTCTGGAGAAACTAGGAATCCATGGAACATTCCTCAATGTAATAAAGGCTGTGTATGAGAAACCTACTGCTAGCATTACACTTAATGGTGAAAATCTAAAGCCATTCCCTCTAAAATCAGGAACGAGACAAGGATGCCCACTCTCTCCACTCCTCTTTAACATAGTACTAGAATTCCTAGCCAGTGCAATAAGGCAAGAAGCAAGCATAAAGGGGATCCAAGTAGGGAAAGAGGAAATAAAACTATCCCTCTTTGCAGATGACATGATTCTGTATTTAAAGAATCCTATAGACTCTACTCCCAAGCTCCTTGAGCTGATTCAAAACTTTGGAAGAGTAGCAGGCTATAAAATCAACCCTCAAAAATCAACCGACTTCCTTTACGCCAACAGTGAGAGGAACGAGGCAATAATCAGGAAAGAAACTCCTTTCACAATAGCCTCAAAGAAAATAAAGTACCTAGGAATTAGCTTAACTAAGAATGTAAAGGACCTTTTTGACGAAAACTTTAAAACCCTAAAAAAGGAAATTAAAGCAGAACTAAGGAAATGGAAAACCCTCCCATGCTCCTGGATTGGAAGAATCAACATTGTGAAAATGACAATCTTGCCAAGAGCTATCTACAAATTCAATGCAATACCCATCAACATCCCAATGTCATTCTTTAAAGAAATAGAAGAGGCAATCCAAAATTTCATATGGAATAATAAAAGACCCCGTATAGCAAAAACACTTCTTAGCAGAAAGAACAGCGCTGGAGGAATTTCAATTCCAAACTTTAGACTCTATTACAGAGCTATAATTCTCAAAACAGCTTGGTACTGGCACAGGAACAGGCCTGAAGACCAATGGAATAGAACTGAGGACCCAGATATTAAACCACAGACCTATGGCCACCTAATCTTTGACAAGGGAGCCAAAAAAATAGAATGGAAGAAAGACAGCCTCTTCAACAAGTTGTGCTGGCAGAACTGGTTAAGCACCTGCAGAAAAAAGTCCATGAGACTCTTATCTCCAATTAACCACCAGACAACCAGAAATGGTACTATGGCTTAAGGGGTAGGGCGGTAGCCTTGAGCTGAAATGATCAGGGGCAACATCCAGGCCCAGTGTTCAAGCTCTACAGACGACAAAAAAAAAAAAAATAGATTAAAAAGGTAACATTACCAAATGCAAAATATTTTAGCTATAGTTCTCATTTAGTCCTAAATTATCATACTATCCATATAAATACATAAAACATTGAAAAATGGAATAAAACTTTCAGTTGATGAAAATCTCTGGAAGAGAAAATGGAAAATGTGGAGGTGTTATTAAGACAATATAACACATGGGCAAGGTGGTAATAATAATACCAGCAGTGGGAAGGAAGGCAGAGTGTTCCAGCTCACCTTGTACTACACAGCAAAACCTTGTCTCCAATAAACACAAAACTTCCCAACAAAAATGATAATGGCAAATGGAATCAGGTCAAGTTTCTGTTTACCAGGACAGGTAAAGTGCCAGCTCTTATGGCTCTGTGGGAGAAGAAAAATGGCTCCCCTTCAACCTTTGCCCAAAGTTCTTTGGCTGATTACCAAAGCAGATCAATAGGAGAAAAGCAGTATTTAATGACTTGCATGTGCATGGCGGCCTTACAGAACAAGAGACAGGAAACATGGTCAGATGACTGAAGCTACATCCTGAGCTACAAAAAGGGATGGGGGGGGGGGGGGGGGCTGAGGGCTTCTGAGGGCTGAGGTAACAGGCCCTTGTGGTAAACTGTCCCCTAGCAGCCCACTTCCTGCTACACACACTTATATTCTGCAGACTTCGACTGTCAATTTCCTGCACAAAGACATAGCTTTTAGAGCTACCTTTGTGCCTGCAATTCCTCAGAACCATCAGCTGGAAATGTTGCGCAATGGTGCACACGTGGGGTGGAATATTCTGGACCATTTTAGAGAGGTATCAGAAGCCTTCACATTCTTGTCATGATATGAGGCAGGAGTGGTAAGTTTATTTAGACGTTACAAAAGGCAACATGACTTCCAGACAGCTGCATTGCTGCTGAAGCTCAAAAGCAGCAGAGTAATCCCATTCAGCAGCAGGGAGAGACACGGAGCACAGGGAGGCTAGGGCTCTTGGGAAAGCTATTCAGAGAATCAGGATTCTGCCAAGGGGTCCCTGGGAGGCCTTGAGGGAGTCCTGTCCATGAGCAGGGTGAATACAAGAAGTTTCCAGAAAAAGTGCTATACTGAGTAAGTACCTAACAGCCTATGATAGGAAGAGTTGGGGAAAATTAGATGATGTAGAACAACTGATTAACTGTTAGGACTGAAATTCATAAAGTAAAGCATTCACTCTCAGACAGGGTCATATTGGGACCTTTCGTCAAAGGGTCCCAATATGTAAAGAGGTGATGTAACGGCACAATATTTATGGGAGAGAGAGACTGGAAGAAATGCCTACTTCAAAAGGCAATAATTAACAAACAGGTTGACAAAGTGCACTGTTTTAGAGAGGAAGGCAGATGCCAGACTCGTCCTAACAAAGCCTAAAGCAAGCTCTGAACACATGGTGAACACATCTACTGAGAGAAAGAGAGGAAGTGGTGATAATCAGAACTATCAGATGACTTGAATAATTCTTTCCCCTTGAAAGTGGATAGCACCTTTGACAGGATAGCCACTTCCTTAACTACATACAGTACAGTGTTCTGGAGAGTCTTCAGCTGGCTTTGAAGAGATACCGACCACAATTTTTCACAGGTCACAATATTCTGACTGGTCTGTAGCCTGTAACAGTAGAGATCCCAAGCTCCAACTAGAGAGGAAATGAGAACCTCATTCTTACAGCTGTAAGGAGTAAAGTCTACCAGCAAGTTGAAAACTCTGATGAGGATGTTGAGTCTCAGATGAGATTTCAGTCCTGGCTAGACTATGATTCTAGCCCTGAGCTGAGAAGCTGGCTATGTTAAACCCAGTCCTCTGACCTATAAAGACTGGGAGGTAATGAATGCTGTTTTAAGCCACTATGATTGTGGCAATTTGTTATGGAGTAAATGAGAACCAATACAGAAATCGAGTACCATTAAATAAGAAATACTTAGTAAACACCTTGGACTTTTACAAGTTGACACTAACAAAAGATAAAAGTAAGCATAGGCACCTTTAAGACAATTAGCTAATAATCGAGATGGAACCCTGCTGGAATAAAAGTTAACAGAACTGACAAAAAGAATGCAGAGCTCAACAACTGATCAAATGATGTCTATTACATAATTTAAATGCTATGGGAGAAAGTGTGACCCATAGTGAAGACAAGAAAGCACTCACAGAAGCTAATGCAAAGAAGGTCCATGTGTGTTCAGAGATGATCATGAACTTTGGGCTCTACAGAACAGCACACTCCAAACTACAAAGTCCAGTACACGTGGGATACTTATCAGGAGAGACCCACAAAGAGTGGGTCATGTATAATGTGTTTCTGTTTATGTAACAAGGCCAATAAGAAAATAAGCTTGGGCTGGGAGTATGGCCTGGTGGTAGGCAGAGTGCTCGCCTAATATACATGAAGCCCTGGGTTTGATTCCTTAGTACCATATACACAGAGAAAACTAGAAGTGGGTGCTGTGGCTCAAATGGTAAAGTGCTAGCCTTGAGAAAGCCTAATGACAGTGCCTAGGCCCTGAGTACAAGCCCCAGGACTGGAATAAAAGAAAGAAAGAAAGAAAGAAAGAAGGAAAGAAAGAAAAAGAAAGAAAGAAAGGAAGGAAGGAAGGAAGGAAGGAAGGAAGGAAGGAAGGAAGGAAGGAGAGAAGGAAGGAAGGAAGGAAAGAAAGAAAGAAAGAAAATATGCTCATATGTTGAAGGAATCACTTTAAGAACACATAAGTAAGTAATTACAAGGAACCCTGTCTGTTTTCTGGCTGGGAGAGTAGCAAGGGAAAAGACACATTAGACATTAAAATTTTTTCAAACAAGAGAATGAATTATTCATCAAAAGACTAAACCAACTAAATTAATAAAATGACATATTAAGAACCTGACCAAAAGCATACTTCAAATATCATAGAACAGATGTAACCATATAATCTTATCAAAGCAATTAAGATTGTTCAGGGGCTAGAACTCAGTGCTTTGAGCTCTCTTTGGCTTTCTCCTTCATGGCTGGTGATTTATCACTTCATCCAGCCCAGATTCATGGAGACAGTCTCACAAACTTCTGCTTGGGCTAGCTTTGAATGATGACCTTCAGATCTTAGCCTCCTGAATAGCCAGAATTACAGGTGTGAGCCCCTAGTACCAGGTTCATTTCTAAGGAAATGAAACAAGGTGTGCACAAAGATTTAGCTACAAAGAATTTATCCAAGCACTTAAAATATTCTTAAATTGAAACTGCTCCTGAATGGAATACTGACTGTGGCATATCTGTGAATGTAGAAATACTAAGTATACGATTGTATTTAGGGTGAGAAAAGCCCAGAAGAAAAGACTGGAGAGTACAAACAGAAAATGTGGTGTTTGTTTAGTGTGATGAAATTATAGATGAACTTATCTTCCTTCCCACATTGAGAGTTTCTAAAATAAACATTTCATAACTAAAATAAGACACCAAAATGTTAGAAAAAATTAAAGGAAAGAAGTAAAAGGTTTTATTTCTTCCTAAACATCCTTTAATACGCTTTTCCTTTCTTTCTGAAGGGACAGCAGATACTGTCTTACCAGTTGCCTTTGTGTTGCCCGAGTCTCTTTGTTGATGGTGCTGAGGGGCTTGGTACTCTCAGGAGTGATGGCTTCAGACTGGGTGCTGAGGGGCTCAGTCCTCTTAGGAATGACTGCGTTAGCTGGTTTCTCTGAGGTTTCTGGAGATGGCACAGCTGGCGCAGCATCGTGGTATTCTGGCCTTATTTTCTCTACTAACTTCACTTTCCGCCTTTCCTCGTATTCTGTGCTCTCACAGTCATCACTAATAGACTTCAGTTTTCTTGTGGACTGTGAGGAAATCAGCACATTGGGTTAGATACGCAGTGCTTACGCCCAGTCTTCAGAAGCACTGTAGGAAATATTGCATTCCCATTTCTCAACTTCGACACTGAACATAGTGGATAGACATGAGATCCACATTAAAGAGTTCCATGTAAATACCACAGTTCTGACTTCATAAATCCACAAACCAAACACTACTGGACTTTCTATGAACACTAACTACATGCATACATGGAGATCCAATACAAACTACTTCACATGAGCACATCAAATACAAAAGTATTCTACATCAATTATGAAAGTACCTTCTACAACATTCTTTATCTATAGTGGCACTGCAGAAGTTTCATCTGCACCAATAAGATGCAATGCAATATTACAAATTAAGATAGAAGAGACTATCCATACGTACCTTTCTTGCACTAACTATTACAGATTCATTTCCACTTGCTTCATTTTCAGTAGTTTTTGAACTATGACAAAGAATAAGCATCATTATCTTGCACAGAATCCATTTTTATTTCCCCGTGTCTGTGAGATTCTCCAATTAACCACCACAAAGCCAGAGGTGAAGGTGTGACACACTCTAGAGCCAGCTATGAGTGAAAAGCCTAAAAAGTAAGAGCACTGAGAGACAGACAAAGTGAGAAGGAAGAGAGGAAAGAAAAGAGAAAGGCAATGAGGCTGGGCTCTGAGCATTGCAGTTCGCAGCCAACCTGGACAGGAAAGTTCATGAGACACATCTTTTAACTACCAAAAAGTAGTGAATGTTATCTGTGGCTCAAGTGATAGAGCAGTAGCATAGAACAAAAACGCTCAGGGACAGTGCCCAGGCCATGAGTTCAAGACCCAGGACCAGCAAACATGCCCCCCTCCCCCGTCTTCCAACCCCACACACCTTAGTTTTTTGTTTAGTTTTTTTTTTTGGGGGGGGGGGGTTGCACCAAAGTCTTGGCAACAATTCCCTGGGATAAATCATACCTTTGTTTCCTTTTTTCTTGAGGAGTCGAGGACACAGGAGATGCACAGTCCCCGAACTCCTCATTATCAGCATAGATGGCAGTGCTGTGCAAGGGAGGGTCTGTGGGAGAGACAGACCTGTCGTCAGAATTGTTCAAGTTACAGTCATGCACAGTGGAGGACAGGGATGAGCAGAATCTGTCACATGGGCCACTTTACCCGTGTTTATGACCTCCTAACTCAGGAACTTGACTTTTAAGTCCTATCATCAAAGGCTGGGAGTTTGGCCTAGTGGTAGAGTGCTTGCCTACCATGCACAAAGACCCAGGTTCGATTCCTCGGGACCACATACATAGAAAAGCTAGCAGTGGTGCTGAGGCTCAAGTGGTAGAGCTCTGGCCTTGAGAAAGTCCAAGGACAGTGCTCAGTCCCTGAGCTCATGCCCAGGACTGGGAAAGAAAGAAAGAAAGAAGGAAGGGAAGAAAGAAAGAAAGGAAGGAAGGAAGGAAGGAAGGAAGGAAGGAAGGAAGGAAGAAAGAAGGAAAGAAAGAAAGAAGGAAAGAAGGAAAGAAAGTGAGTTGGAAGTGATGCTGTGGCTCAAGTGGTAGAGTGCTCGCCTTTGGAAGAAAGCCCAAGACAGTACTGAGACCCTGAATTCAAGCCCCAGGACTGGCAAAAAAAAAAAAGAGGGGCTGGGAGTTTGGCCTAGTGGTTAAAGTGCTTGCCTAGCATGCATGAAGACCCAGGTTCGATTCCTCGGTACCACATACATAGAAAAAAGCCGGAAGTGGTGCTGAGGCTCAAGTGGTAGAGCTCTAGCCTTGAGAAAGTCCAAGGACAGTGCTCAGGCCCTGAGCTCAAGCCCAGGACTGGCAAAAAAAAAAAAAAAAGAAAGAAGAAAGAAAGAAAGAAAAGACTGAAAGTCAGAAATAGGTAGGAAAATTTCTAAAATTCTCTCCATATCTGTTCCAGCAAAATCCCTGACCACACTGCCATTGCAAAGGCAGGGATCCTTGGCACTTCATTCTCCCTGGCCTTGGGAGTGGTCAGTGACATGGGATGCAGCTGTCACATCTGGACAGCTGGATACTAGCTCAGTCAGGGAACCCAAGGAATGTTCTCCCTCCTTCCCTGGAGTAGTTTGTAAGGCAACATTTCCCACTCTTCCTCCTAAGTTAATAACCCTTTCCTACTGGCTCTATCAGATGGAAGTGAGACTACTGAGAAGGGTAAGAAATACATTTTGTATTCCTCTTATTCTAGAGCCCTACAGAACTACTCCAATATGAATGCATATTGGTAGAAAAGACTCACTTTGATAACTTCCTTAGTACCAATGTACTCAGAAGAAAAATGAACTCAAATTATCAAGTACTTCTACAAGCATTGATATATGCAGACAACTGTGTTTTGTTTTTTGTTTTGGGGGCTTGAACTCTGTGTCTACATGCTGTTCCTGACCTTCTTTGGCTCAGGGTTTATACTACCACTAGCGCCACAATGCCATTTCCCCTTTTCCCCTGAGTAGTTTACTGGAGATAGAGTCTCACAGACTTTCCTGCCTAGGCTGGCTTTAGACTGCGATCCTCAGCTCTCAGCCTCCTAAGCAGCTGGATTATAGGTGTGAGCCACTAGCGTCAGGCTCCCAACTGACTTTTATATATCAAGACCCTTCCTGCTTTTCTATCTAGTAAATGCTGTGACTTAAGTCACCTTAGGAGGAGAATTTCAAATACTAGCCAGGGCTGAGATGTAGCTCATTGACAAAGCGCTTGCCTAGCAAGTACAATGTCCTGGGTTCGATCCCCAGTATCAAAAAAGAAAAGACAAGGAAAAAAAAAATACTAACCAAAGTTTTCGTAAGGCTCTTCGTCTTTCTCATTTCTGGAGATCACAGAATTCTCAGGAAAGTCAAAGACATCAACAGGCCTGGGCTCTTGAGTGGCTTTCTAAAAATGAAAGAGTCCAAGTCACTGAATGGGCACAAAATGGAACACCATAACCATGGTTTATTAAGCAAGGGCACTCCTTCTGTCTGCAGAAATACTTAACACTTTGGGGGAGGGGGGGTGTACATGGACTACTTTAATAATCTAAGGCAG
This sequence comes from Megascapheus bottae, assembly GCF_031878675.1. Taxonomy (NCBI): domain Eukaryota; kingdom Metazoa; phylum Chordata; class Mammalia; order Rodentia; family Geomyidae; genus Megascapheus; species Megascapheus bottae. The sequence continues at coordinate 20,259,637 of NC_143528.1, read as the reverse complement.
GGATTAGAAACTTTTTCTTCACATGACTGAAGAGTAGACCATTAGGTTTCTGTTGCAAGTACTTGGCCAGTAGAGTGTGAAAACTAATGGTGGCCATGCAAGAAGGAATGAGCAGGGCTGTGTTCCAGCCAAACTTTATATCTGTGGACCAAAATGGAAATTTCATACCAAATTTCCAAAAGAAAAAGAAAAGCCAGAAGTAGCGCTGTGACTCTAAGTGGTAGAGCACAAAAGAGGCTCAGGGACAGTGCCCAGGCCCAGAGTTCAAGCCCCCAGACTGACAAAAAATAGGAAAAAAAAAATGAACAGCTTACTTACATCTTCCTTGAAATGTGTTCTTCCTGCAGCATTCTTTGGATTTTCTGTACTATGATACAACAAACAACAAAGAAAAAAAAAAGTGAGCAGTCAGAAAAAAGCTAAATAACTACACCATAACTTCCAAGAATTTTCTTTCCAAATTACATTTTGCAATAGTTGCACAAATAGTGTACATCTAATGGAACTTGGATTATGGCAGATAACCTTTTGGAAAACAGAACCTGTATTCTGTAAATTCAACAATGTAGAAAATAGTCTTTGCTCTCTAAGGTGGGAAACCTTCCTCCCAGGTCCCCTGGACCTTATCAGCCAGTAGGGAATGACTGCAGAATGAGCCAGCAGAGGAGACCTTTTCATCCTGGGCCTGGCTCTTGTATCTTTTCTCATTTGAGAGGAGTACTTGTCCAAAGGAGTACACAGGAGAGAGGAAGGGAGGCCTGCAAGAAAATCTGCACTGCTTCAGACCCAGTGCCTGAGTCTTACTACCCAAGTCTTACTACCCACACCCTTATTCTCTCTCATGGGCGACAGGAAAAAAGGATAAATCTATAAAATTCTGGAAGGTTAAAGCAAATAGATATAATAATAGTGACTACAAGAAAAACCGGAAAGAATAATAGCAGGGAGTACATATTAATAGTAAGCTGAGTGCTGATGGTTCATGCCTGTAATCATAGTTACTAGGGAGGCTGAGAGCTGAGGATCATGGTTGAAAGCTAGCCCAGGCAGGAAAGTTTTTGAGACTCTTATCTCTAACCACGGAAAAAAGCTGGAAGTGGCTCTGTGGCTCAAGTGGTAAAGTACTAGCCTTGAACAAAAGGATCTCAGGGAGAGTGCCTAGGTCTGAAGTTCAAGCCCCAGGACTGGCAAAATAAAAATAAAAAAATATTAAAATAATTAAATATACTTAGTCATTAGTGAGTATGTACTGAGCTTCCTCTATGAATCAGCCATTGTCAAAAGGTACTAGGATATCTAGCATAACACAGTGCAGAGTCTCTGACTTAAAATATGCTAGGAACACTACAGCCATATTTTTCAAATACCCATTTGTGGGGAGCAAAACCAATTTAGTGTCTCTGAACCAGTGTTTCTTTTTATTTCATATAATTTTATATTTATGAAAAATTAGCAAAAATAGTACAAGGCCCTTCCATGTAACTTTTATCCGCTTCTATTAACTTTATATTGCTTTGTGTGTGTGGTAATTCTAAGACACTGCAGCACTAAATACTTCTTGCAGAGTCATCCTATAATTTCTAAAATAAAAAAATATACTGATATAATTATGTAGTCGATACCTGAATTTTATCAGTTGCCCTACAATGTCCTGTAAAGGATCAACTGTTTCAATTTTGCAAAAAAGGAAAACAGAAGAATATAAAATATAGGATTGCACTGGGTAAGTCTTGTTTGGTTTTGTGTGTGTTTGAGTACAAACACATGGATACTACTTTTTATCTAAATTCTTCCTGTGAATTGCAGACTTTTCTTTTTTTAAAGAAGGAAAATTGTTTAGGGCAGTGGTTTGTTGAAACAAATTCCATACCTCCTCTCCACCCCCCCCCCCACCCCATTTCTAAGGAGTTCCCAGATGTCATTTGATTCTCAATCCTAAGAGAGAAGGTAGAACAAGCATTCCTTTTTTTTTCCCCCCCCTTTGGTCGGTCATGGGACTTGAACTCTGGGCCTGGGCACTGTCCCTGAGCTCTTCAGCTCAAGGCTACCACCCTACCCTTTGAGCCACAAGCCCCCCTTCTGGCTTTTTCTGTGTACTGAGGAATCCACCCCGGGGTTTCATGCCTGCTAGGCAGGCACTCTACCCCTAGGCCACCCTCCCAGCCTGTTTTGCCTTTGAACTGCGAAGTCAAAGGAGTTTTAAAAAATGAGACTTGCTGATCCCCACCCCGCCTGGAAACTTCTCCAGGGCTCCAGGAGTTGGCCAGCTTGTCTGGTGTCGTTATTTTGTGCCCAGGACACCGGGGGGGCTCTGGTGGACCCCCCAGGCCCTGAACGGGCAAACTTCTCAATGGCGGCCCGCAGGGCTCCTGAAGGTATGGACTGCAGCAGAACCACAGAAACGGGGGCTCGGGGGCTTTCTGAGCGTCGGCCGCACTCACCTGGCCGGTCCCCGAGACCGCACCCGCCACCGCAGGGACATCCCGCCGTTCTCCGCACCCGCGGACTCCACGAATCTCCCGCCCAGCCCCGCGCTGCGCGGAGCAGCCAATCAGAGATGACTATGCTCCACTTACCCCGCCCACCCGTGGGGCGGGCCCAAGACTCACCGCCCCCCCCCTCGCCCGCTACCCCCGCAGGAGCGAGCCAAAACCCGGAGAGGAGTATAATCACGACGGAGCTGGAGTCTATCTTCCAGCCGGCTGCTGACGGCGACGGCTCTGCATAATCCAGTGCGGGTTTCCAGTGTCAGGGCTCCGAGGCCCCTTGGATTGAGCAGGAGAAACTGACTTGCGGATTGGAGGGCGGGCCTGGGAGGCTGCTGCTGGTAAACAGCTGTCAAGTCTAGGCTTTGCCACAGACCTGACTTCAGCTTGGTGACTGTGGCTTCTTCTTCCTTCCTGTATCTTCCTTTGTAAACAGGGAAGGTTCCTCCTGAAACTATATTCTTTGATTCTTTTTTTTAATTTTTTATTTTTTGCTAGTCCTGGGGCTTGAACTCAGGACCTGCCATACTGTCCTTGGGCTTTGTCTACCATTTGAGCCACAGCACCACTTCCGGCTTTTTTTTCTATATCTATGTGGTACCACGGAATCGAACACGGGTCTTCGCGCATGCTAGGCAAGCACTCTACCACTAGGCCAAACTCCCATCCCAATTCTTTTTTTTTTTTCTTCTTGTTTAAAAATAGATTGCAATGTAAAAAAAAAAAAAATTAACTCCAAATGGATCGCAGGCCTAAATGCATGAGCTAAAACTATAACACTGAGAAGCATAGGGCAGAAACATCATGACATTAGATGTGGCAATGATAAACAGATAGATAGATAGATAGATAGATAGATAGATAGATAGATAGATAGATAGACAGACAGACAGGCAGACAGACAGACAGATAGATAGATAGATAGACAGACAGAGATTATGGCACCAAATGCTCAGTTTGGGATGATGGTTGTTTGTGAAACAAAGCCATACACTTAAAACTGATTCCAAAAAAAATAATGTCAGGTGCCAGAAGCTCATGACTAGAATCCTAGCTCTTCAGAAGGCTCATGTGAAACTCATGGGTTAAAGCCAGCCCTGCCAGATAAGTCCTCAAGACTCCATCATTAATTAAACAGCAAAATGCCAGACAGGAGGCATGAATCAAGTGGTAGAGCACTAGTCGTGAACAAGAGAGAACATGAAACCCTGATTTCCTCTTCTGAATTGGCACACAAAAGTTAAAATACTAAGCTTTATTCCCCCCCACACTCATTGTTTGAGATTCAATCTCATGGACACTTTTCCCCCCAAATTGGCCTCAAACCACAATCCTCTGAAACCTCCTCCAATGATTTTAAGTTTGAGACACTATGCCAGCATCTATATTTTAGATTTCCAATTTGCATCATGTAAACTCCGAATCTTTTTTTTTAATGATTGGACTATTTTCTATTATAGGTGAACTTGTTGGCCTTTAAAATTGCAAAGATACCGTTAGTGGATGACTGCATAGGAAGCATCATTCACCATTCATTAAGGAAAAAAATAGTGCCATATGTGACTAAAAGATGAATTTTTTGATGATGTGTGTATGAAATTTTATTTATATTCATTGCTTGTTGACCTTGAATATGACATTCATCATATAATCAATGTATTAATAAAGGGAATAGCTATTTTTGAAAATTATTTAAGGGCAAGGTATTTCTAAATTGCATATAATTCATATGGTTCTTTATATCTAAAGGTATATTATTTTGTACAAATATCTAAATGCACAAATACTAAGTTATGCATATATGATATGTATGTGCATAACTATAAATATTGTTCATATGTGTGAGGTGACATTGGGGCTTGAATTCAATACCCAGGTGGATGTCCTTTAGTTTTTCCCCTCAAGCCTGGCATTCTACCACTTCAGCCACAGTTCCACTTCCAGTTTATGGTGGTTAGTTGTAGATAAGGATCTCAGTTCCTACGCAGGCTGGCTTTGAAATTTGATCCTCTATTTCAGTTTCCTGAGAAGCTAGGATTACAGGTATGAGCCATTAGCGACTGGATTAGAATTATATCTTTCTATATCTATATGTAGATCTAAATCACAGTAAGAATATTAAGTGTTTTTGGAAGTGGTGCTGTGGCTCAAAGTGGTAGAGCACTAGCCTCGAGCTGAAGAGCCCAGGGACAATGACCAGGCCGAGTTCAAGCCCCATGACTGACAAAAAGTAAACAACAACAAAAAAGCTAGGCACCAAGTAGCTCATGCCTGTAATCCTATCTATTCAGGAGGCTGTACTGTGAGGATCATGGTTCCAAGCTAGCCCAGACACAAGAGTCTGTGACTCTCTTATTGCCAATTAACTACCAGAAAACCAGAAGTGGTGCTGTGGCTCATGTAGCTGAGTATAGTTTTGAGCTAAAGAGCACAAGGACAGCACCCAGGCCCAGAGTTCAAGCCCCATGGCCAACCAAAAATAAAGAAAAAAAGAATGTTATGTGTTTTTATTTATGTCACAGAAAGAATAATATAATGTGGAAGTGGCACTGTGGCTCAAGGGGTAGGACAGTAGAAGAGCTGAAGAGCTGAGGGACAGTGCCCAGGGACAGAGTTCAAGTCCCATGACAAAAAAAAAGAATAGAATAATTTGTTTCAAGCATACAAAAGAATATATAATGTAAAGTTGAGAAACAAACATCCATATAACCACCACTGGGCTGTACTTAACTCCTGAGCATTCTTCATCCTTCTGACGAGTGTCTTTTTCTTCCCATGATTTTATGTTTATCACATCTGTGCTTTTCTGTGTTGATAGATGCCTAAGTGATATATAATTATTGCATATTTCTGAATATTACATAAGTGATATTTGGTAGGTATTCTACAAGCGTCTTTTCTTATGCAGAACCAGGATTTTTAGAACTATCCACATTGTATCCCACCTGCATGCAGCTATAGCTTACTTTCTTTGTATTTGGGACACAGTAGTAAATACATCACTTTTTTCCCCTCTCGTATGTGGATTTATCAGTTATTTTCAGTCTTGCAATGTGTCACCAAACATTCTTGTGCATGTCTTTCAGGGCCCACGTCTAAAAGTTTCTTGAAGTCAGTGATGTTAATGCTACCTAGGATATAGTTGTTTTCAACTTCATGTTATGACGCCAACACAGTATTCTATACACTGTAGACTGTTCAATTTAAGCTCCCATCAGCAGTATATATTCTTTGTATTTTTACATTTTGACCTATCCAGTGAGTTGAAATCTTTGTGAATTTAATGTATATTTCTCTTAAACAAAGTGTCTTGTCATTATTTCTAGGTCACTTCTGCTTCCTCTTCAATGAAATGTGTGTTCAGAAACTTCCCAGGAATCATTTGGGCATGTGCCACAGAAGGATAAACCGTCGCTCAGGTACTGGAGGAAGTGACCCTCTCTTGGGGGAGAAACAGGCTTCCTGGAGTCAATGAAGTTGTCCATCTAAGGGGGTAGATTCAGGACTCCATTTTCTGGGAAATAGGTGTTATTAAACGGTGTAATTTGGGGCATGAAAAAATAAAACAATTCAACTTCAAACAATACTTTCACAGTTCTTTCTAGACATGTTTAACCAAAAATAGCTGTAATTTAGTCCCATAGATACAGAACATTTAACTATGACACTATCCCTTCAGTTCTTTGGCCAGGGAAATGGAAGATAGCCCTTCATTTCCTGAAACCACATAAATTCCTCCTAGAAATTAGGGCATGCATGGGTTGGTGGTGGGGGCTGGAAGATTGGAATGAGTGACATAGATGCTTCAGAGACAAACAATTCAAACTATAGAAATGTGCCCTAGGCTCTAGACCTAGTCAAAAAGAAGCCAGAATTCCAACCCAAATATTCTAATACTTGCACTGCCTTAGCATTCATTCATCACAAAGCTCTGTTAGTTAATGATCATTTGACACAACAGAAGAGCTATTCTGGCAGTACTAGGAAAAACATAACGTAAGACAGCACTAGATTGGTGCTGTGGTATGAAGATACTTCCAGTGTGCGCTAGGTGACACAATTGCTAGGCATACAGATTGGATCCCAAATAGCAATTTCAAAGTTTCCTCTGGCTAGTTGTATGGTTAGAGATGGAAACCAGAGGACCTTTCTAAGCAGACCAGGTAAAAACAAGTATCTGGGGAAGTTTGGCCTAGGAAGAGGAGCAGCAAAGGTCCTGTGGGAAAGCTCCAACGGACAGGTGGGACTGGTGAAGGGCAGAAGGCTCAGTAGAGGGAAGATGAAGGATCTCATAGACAGGAGAAGCTCCAGCCAGGGAGGATCCGGCCAGTGAGAAGCCCTCCAAAAGGAGACTGGTATGGGGGCCATGGCCATTGATTTCTATTTTGAGATGGCACCTGCGTTATATTATACCCTTTTCACCAATGCCAGTCTTACGTGAATATTTGCTGGACTCAACAGCTTTGTGTAGGTATGCCTGGGGTGGAGAAGAACGAAGGAGTGTGTTCAGGATGGGGAGTGCGAGTGGGAAGGAGGCTGGGGATACAGAGATGGGGACAGTAAGAAGCCTAAAGAAAGCAAATATCTACTGGAGGACATCAGAGCCACCTCCAGACAGGCCAGAGATGGATGTTGTAGGACCTTCAATTATATACAATATGACTGGGCCTGGAGGTGCCCACCTGTAACCCCAACTACTTGAGAGGCCAAAGTTAGGTGGTGGGTGGTTAGAAGCAGTCTGGAAAAAATTGCGAAACTCTATCTGAAACTAAAAGCCAAAGGGCTGAGGGCATGGATCAAGTGGGAGAGCCACTCATGAGGCCCTGAATTCAATCCCTGATACTACAAATAAGTAAAACATTTAATAAAATATTTTCATGTTTGGGAAATGGGGAAAGGAGGGGACGCGCTAGTGCTATTATAATGTAAACAACAGAATATAAGCCCAGCACAGTAAAGCATGTGTGGATCATCTTGGAGATCAGAGGTAAAATCATGGAGAACCCTAGATTCCTGGGACAGCATCTAATTCCTAATGGTTATTTTTGCCCTCCCCCCAGGCAGCTTTGGTTTAGTTTCCTATTCTGCACGGTGGCCACCAGAGGGCAGATGAGGAAAGGGGTTAGAGACTTGCAAGTGTAACTGGAGAGCTCATTTTCGGACCTAGTAAACAGCAGTTCAAGATAAGATGGTTTAACTACCCTTGCTTAACTGGTTTTTGCCCTCTGTATGTGAACTTTTTATTCTTCTTCAATAAGCTAGCAAGTCTCCATGGATTTTCCTTAAAGTAAAAGTGTGACTTTCTATAAGGAAGAGTGGGGGTGGGGGGAGTTTTTTTTTCAAATTTTCCTATTTTGCTATTTACCTTTCCAAGCACTTAGTAAGTACTGGATAAACAGGAACGTCTCAGTATCCTTATCAATTTTAAACAGACCTACTGGGCAACATGTATAAGGATGACAGTGCACGACAAGCTGTCCCAGGAAGGCAAGGCGGGAGGAGGGAGGGGATGGTCTCTTGGAAAGGAAATGAGACCCTTTAAGGCCAATTCTGTATCTTTTTAAGGTGGAAGGGAAAAAAGTTCTTTGGGTTTTTTTTCCATTGTAGCCCTTCATATGCCAGATATGTCGCATGCTTTCCAATACTTCTCTGCTCTCTTACTGGACGACTAGACTTACTTTCTCTGTAAGTAATGTGCTCTTACTTTTTCCAGAGCTCACTGGCACAATTCCTACCCAAGCTGAGCTCATGAGGCTAAACTGGTCTGAGCAGGACATCAGGACAGGCAATGTCACATGCCTCAGATTCCATTCCCAGTTCCCCCAGCGCTAGGAGGGGCAGGCACAGAGCACTCAGGCCTAAGCCAGGGTTTCTGGGTCCAAGGAACAGCAGACATGCAACCTGCTCTGCAAATAATGTTATTATAACTCAGAGTGATATAAAAGGGCCATGTGGACACATGTACTGGAAAGAGAAAAGAGAATAAAAGGCTACCCCAAACAAACAAACCAATGGCTATTTTCTAGGGGAAATAAGGAAAGAAAAATAGGAGCAAAATATATTTTCAACAGTAGACTTGTCTGTATCACTGACTCTCAAAACATGGACAAAAATGAATCTTCTAAATAAAACCTCTTTACACTTTTTTTTAAACATGTGTTGGTATCTGGGTTTGAACTTGAGACCTTATATGCTCATTCAACTTGCTCACTCTTGGCTGTGCTCTACCACTTGAGGCCTACCATCAGCCTGGCTTTTTGCTAGTTAATTGGAGAAGTCTCACAGGCGTTTCTGGGGGCGGGAGGTGGGGGAGGTCTTAAACCATGATCCTCTGGATCTTCGCCTTCTGAGTAGTTAAGCCTACAGACACCTGGCTCCCTTTACCTTTTTTTTTCTTCCATTTTTAAACTGATCTCTCATTGCGATATTAGTTTTAGTTGGCCTGAGAATACACACAGTTGTGCAAAGTGTTCCTGGTAGTCAGTGTTTCCCCTAGATAACACTCTGCTCAGCTGAGAATGGAATGGTGGAATAGCCAAAGGTAAGGGCCAAACAGTACCTGCCAGCCAGGCTTGCCAGGTGGCACAGAGCCATTCTTTACAGGCCTTTCTCTGGGAAGATGAAGCCTTTCCTGCCCTCTGGCTGCTGCCTAGAAACTCAAAGCTCTCCCACATCTTTGATTTTATCACTTAGCAGAAAAGATGAACACGGTGCCCCTCTCCTGTCACACCACTGCCAAGCCACAAACATGCTTGGGTCTGTTTCCCTGAGGGAGAACCAGAGATGGATGATTTCCTGCCAGAAGTGGGTCTATCCAGAGCTATCCAGGAAGGGAGAGAGAACAATGCACATCAAGGCATTGCATCGAGTGAGCCTCCACGGGACACATTTTGGGAAGTTCAGTGTAGCTGGTGCACACTTAGGGAGATAGCTGACTCTAGCACTAGCAGCACTGGGGCTTGCTTCAGGCCCAAATCCAAATTTATTGAATAAGAACCTGCATCATCATCACCATCATCATTATTAGTGTTGATCCTGGGATGTCAACTCTAGACCAGGGTACTTCCTTTTGTTTTTACTTTGCTCAAGGCTAGTGCTCTATTCCTTGACCCACACCCCTACTTCCAGTTTTCTTTTGATAGTTATTGGAGATAAGAGCCTCATGACCTTTCCTGCCTGGCTGGATCCAAACCTCAGCGAGTAGCTTCTTTTACAGAGGTGAATCACCAGTATTTGACCAGAATCTGCATTTTAAACTTCTTATATCATGTGATATAGTATAAAATTTGAAAATCTCTCTGGTCAAGCAGCTCAGCTTTGGGAGCAGTGAGAAGCCTCTGAATGGACAGGCAGAGGAGTCACACAGAAAGACCATACCTTAAGAGAAATCATCCTTGCTACAAAGTAGGTTAGCAGAACCTGAGGAGGCAAAGTAGCTGACTAGGGGGTCAGTTCAACTGCTCTGCTAAAAGAATGGGAAATGGGCACAAGGGGGGAAGTAGCCAGATTTGATAGACAACCAAGAATTTATCAATGGGATCTGGTAGCTGAACCAGCTCTACAATTTCTCTCAAATGCATAACCTCAGATTACTGATACCTGGCAGAGCTGAGCTGGCAGGTAAAGGAAGGTGGTATCAGTGGGTGTGGGAATACGTGAGACTCAAAAACGCCAGCACACATCATCTAATGCAAAAGGTGAGCAGACTGGTTTTTGAGTGTTTCACACATGGCCTATGGGGTGTGGGACACACCCTTACCCTGCAGCAGAGTATTATGGGTACTCACTTTGCTCTCTCTCTCTCTCTCCCTAGTTAGTTTTCACAATCTACCTGCAAAGCAGAAAGCCTGCCAGAGTGTGGAGAATCCTAACATTCCATCTCGTGAACTTGAGCCAGGGAAATTTTAGTCAAAGAAATTTGACAGCCTGTAATCCTAGCTACTAGGAGATTGAGATCTGAGGACCATGGTCCAAGGCCAGCCCAGGGAAGGAATGTCTGTGAAACTCTTGTCTCCAATAAGCAACTGGGTGTGTGTGTGGGGGCGGGGGAGCGGGGGGAGAAGCCAGAAGTAAAGCTGTGGTACAAGTGGTAGCTTTGAGCAAAATAAGCTCAGGGACAGCACCCAGGCCCTGAGTTCAGGCCCCAGGACCAGCATCAAAAACAACAACAAACTAAACTAAACCAAAACAAAACAACTCTTTTCTTTCCATTACATATCTTAATAATGAAAGGAGTGATTAAGAACTTTCATGTATCCTACATTTGGAGTGGGAAGGAAGATCCTCCCAAAATTTAGACCAAGAACAGAACCCCGAGAACCTCTCTGCACCTGAAGAAAGCTGCCTAGAGGAAAAAAGTCATCTAGTAAGATTTCTACTGTTGGAATGAATCAGTGGAGTAAAGGAGTTAGGTATTCAAAGGAAATATATCTCCATTGATTTTAGGTCCAGCATTACAGTAGTAAATAAGCTATCCAGTTTCCACTCAGCCCTGCTAAGTGATGAGGTGACTTTAATAGGAATACCACATATTTAAGCATGTAGTTTGGGTTATCGTGAAAGGACCAGCAGGCCTGGTGATAGGGGAGGTGGGCTTCTGGGATCTCACAATTTGCAGCCTTGAAGCGTTCCCAGCTTGGTCATCATGCTGGTTTTGCTGGTGAGAGTTGGAAGAATTGTTCCCGAGCTGGGACTCAAGTCACATTCAGGGATGGAAGGGAAGCTTTGGGTCTAAGCAGTCTAACTGATCCTCAGCCTTCATCAGCCGAGGTGCTGCCCAAGCCACTGCCCTCCATTCATGCACCTGCTCTGCTCCAACAATGGGGGTCAGGCTGATGGGCTTCTCTGTTTCTCCTGCACTGGGAGGAAAGAGCTGCTACAATGTAGAGGACGAGGCAAAATGGAAATTCCAGTCCAAAACGTGTTTGTGTTCCTTTGCCATAGGACACATTGAGCTTAAAACTGCACCTGAGGCCTGACTAGTTAAGAAAGCATTCAGGAGCGACTGGGCACACAGGGTGCTTGCAAGGGAAAGGAAAGTAAAACACGTGGGCCAGACCTGGGGAGGCCCTTCAGCCAGAAGACCAGTTCAGGAACTTACTAGATGCCTGGCCTTAGACAAGTTATCTGGTTGCTCCCACTCTCATTTCTCCGTCCATATGTAGGACATAAACTTAACTGGGGAAAAATATGGAAGTGGGGTTGAAGGCGGCAGAGCATCAGCCAGTGAGCAAAAAGCAACAGAGTTCCAGTTCCAGTTCCAGCTCTAGTCCCAGTCTTAAAAAAAAAAAAAAAAGGATTCAGACATAAGCTCTTTAATTTTCTTCCCAAATCACCCCGGTCAATCTCTGCCCATATTTTATCTTTTCTCTCCAATGCAGGAGTCTGTCAACCTCTTCATTTAATTTGGGATTATAACCCCGTGACACTGCCCACTGGGACAGCCACGTATAATCTCATTTCCAAACCACTTCCTCTTCTACTAGATTAGATTTACCATCACTTTATCTTTTCCAGTATTTCTCATCTTAACAGCCTCCTCCACCTACAAGCACAATTTAACCTCTCACCCGTGTGGCTACTCAGTTACCATACATTCACGTGATGGCTCATCTCAGCAAAAGGGGCGGTTTCCTCCCTTTCCACCTCAATCCACCCCATCTCCACAGGCTCTAATTCTCTCAGCTTCCCAGAATCACCACTTTTGACCTGGGTCTTCCGGGATCTCCCCTTTCAACAGCCTGGACCATGATGAATGTCACCTCACTCACCCCCTTCTCCAGTGCTTCTCTGCTTGGCCTCTGGGATACCACCTTTCCCCTCTTCTTGATGCTTCTCTGGCATGAAGTTCTGACTTCCATCAGTGCTTCCTTCCTTAGCTCATGTTCAACTATCAGGTCCCCAGGACTTGGTGAGGGGAGTGGGAGGGAACTTCTCTTTCTTCACCACATGTCTTCTACAGGTTACCTGCTCTGAATCTCTGCTCTGGCTGGAGATTTGCTACTCTCACCTGTTCAATCAGTGCAGGTTTGTCTGTGTCTTTATTTGCTTGCCTAAGAGAAACCTCACGTGAAAACTGTCCACACCCAAGCTCTGGGTTCCATGTCTGCTGATGGTTGTGCCTCCAAGTCTCTCCTTCGCAGAAAGCGTAGCTCTACCCGCTACCGCTCTGCTTAGACACAAGACCTTCCTGTGACTCCCCTCTAGGGTGGTTCTGCCTTCCCATTTTCTGGGGGAATACCTTTCCCACACTCCTCCACCAGCCCTACTTCAAGCCGCCAACCTAGGCTACCTGGTACCCACCTGGCTTCTGTTCTTATCTCTCTGGAACTCTTTCTAGAACAGTCAGGTGTCTTCCTAAAGGGCAATTCATTCTTTGCCTGAAAACCTGTTTGTTTCCTCTTGATTCCAGCAGAGTTGAGATTCTTTTGATGACAGCTGGAATCTTACTTCTTGAGTCCCACTCTTTCTCTTGCTTAAAATGCTGCAGTCACATTACCCTTATCCAGTTCTTTGAGCTTTCTTATCCCAGTACCTTTGCACTTACTGTTCCTTCTACTTGAAAGCTTTTGCCCAAAGCTTTACAAAACTGTTTCCCATTCATTCTTCAGGTTATAACCTGCAAGATCACACTGCATGGACACCTTGTTTTCCCATGACACACTATCAGTACTATTGTGTTCCTCAAAGCACCCATCACAATTTTCTATTGCCTGTCTCTGCCTTTGAGTTTCTCACGGAGTTTCTCTCTCATAAAGCCAGCATAAATCTCTAAAGTGCTGTGAGCCTGGGTTGTGACAATGCCATATCATTAGAGAGATACATTGAGACCAGATGTCCTGAAGCTACAGGAAGAAGAGCTGGCATTAGCACCAGGGGTTCCCATTTCATCAGCAAGGTCACTGACAAAAGTAGCAACGTGTAACAAGAGGTGGTGACCACTGGCTCTGTGGTGACCACTGGCTCTATGCTGCCCAGATATGTGACATCAAATTAGTCCTTTCAACTTCCTCATCCTTAATCCTGGGCTAAGGGCGGAAACTGACTTGAAAGTTAACAATGAAAAATGGGTTAGTAATGTATCCATTACCTGACTAATGTAACTGTAACCTTTCTATACATTATCCTAACCATAAAATACAATTTCAAAAATGGGTTAATGTCTGTCAAAAGTATCCCGCCTGTGGCAACACTAGTACATTTTAGTTATTATTCTCAAGGTAGGAAGAAAGGTAAAGATCTGTATTTCCAAGGCCAACTATGCTGGAGGGTGCAAGCTGGGGGGCAGCTGCTGAGTCTCACCTGCCTTACCTGCCCTCCAGCTCAGGCTACACCCACAATGATGACAACCTTTCATTCAGCAGCTGAGAGCAGCTTAACATGCTGAGGCCTTGAAGGGAAGAAAGGACTGCCTCCCAGGTGAAAACCTTCCTTTAGTCAATCACATGTCCTCTTTTCTGTACCGGCACAAAAGCTCAGGGATCAGTGGGCATTTAAATGTGCAGCTTTTGACTGTGGGAAGCACCAGTGTTATGAAACACTATAAAATGAAACACTACAAAAGTCAACCCTTTAAAACAGTGTTTAGGAATGGATAGCCTAAATATATATAAAAACTTCTACAGGTAAATGATCCAAAAGCCCAAAGAAGCTTTTTTTAAATGGACAAATGATACGAATAAAAATTTCTTCAAAGAGTATATTTCTACAGAGTCACAGACACCAACAGCAATACCCAGCTAGGCAATGTAAATAGAATTACCATAAGACCCAGCGATTCTATTTGTGAGTATAGATATGCAAGAAAAAAAAAAGCCTGAGCCTTAAACAGATATCTACACATCAGTGTTTATGGGAGTCAAAAGGTGGGAGCAACTCAAGTGATGATCCTTCAGTTGGAAAGTTTATTAACAAAGGGTGATGGATAAATATAAAGGGATAGTGTTCAGCTTGATAAAGGAAATTCGGACACATCATACCATATAGATGAACCTGGAAAACATTACGCTAAATGAAACAAACCTATCAAACAAGGGCAAATGCTACATGACCCTACTTATCTGAGGCATGTCATTAAATTCATAGACCCAGAAAATAGAAAGGTGGTTATCAGGACCTGAAGTAAGGGAAGCATTGTTTAATAGATGCTCGATTTCTGTTCTGTGAGATGAAGAGTTTGGGGGATAGATTATGGTAATGACAACCTAAGAATGTGAGTGCAGTTAATATCTCTGAACTGCATGATCAAAGGTGGCTAAAGATGGTAACTGTATTTCCCCACAATAAAACCATCAAATCCCAGCATGCCTCATCAGTCTCACTGAAAGAGGAACTTTGTTCAAAATAGTTTTTGGGGCCTGTGTTTGGTGCTAATGGAGAGAAAAGAAGTCTCTATTTTGTGTGTGTTGGTCTAGGGGTCTTGAGCCACAGCTTCACTTTTGGCTTTTTGGTGGTTAACTGGAGATAAGTGTCTCACAGACTTTCCTGCTCTAACTGGCTTTCAATTGCAATCCTCAGATCTCAGCCTCCTGAGTAGTTAGTATTAATAGGTATGAGCATTGGTGCCAGGCTGGTTTGACTCGTTTTGCCTTATTTATTTATTTATTTATTTATTTATTTTTGCCAGTCCTGGGCTTGAGTTCAGGGCCTGAGCACTGTCCTTGGACTTTCTCAAGGCTAGAGCTCTACCACTTGAGCCTCAGCACCACTTCCGGCTTTCTTCTATGTATGTGGTACCGAGGAATCGAACCCGGGTCTTCATGCATGCTAGGCAAGCACTTTAACCACTAGGCCAAACTCCCGGCCCCTCGTTTTGCCTTCTTAAGACCTCAGGGGAAAAGAAAAGGAGGAAGATAAGATGAGGTAAGACAATATAAACACAGAATTAACTAGGACCATGGTTTGAATGTCCTGTTGGTTCCCCAGATATTCTGTGTTGGAGTCTTAATTCTGAAAGTTGTAGGTAAATAGTTTTAAAGGTGGATCTTTGGAAGGCTCCAGGGTCAATGAGGCTCTATCATCTTGAATAATTAAACCTTTCCTATGAGTTATCAAGGGAGGGGAGGGAGGGGTTAGTTCTTCTGGGGGAGGTTTGTTACGAGAGGCCCTCTGGCCATCTCTCATGGGCCTACATGTGATGTATAGTACCATCTCGTCTCTGCAAAGGTCCTTTACCAGCAAGGAGGAGACTAACAGATGCCATTGCCCTGCTCTTAAGACTCCTTAGCCTTCAAAAGTGTAAGCTAAATAACTTACTACATATAAATTACTCAGTTTCTAGTTATTCTGTGATAGTGACAGAAAACTGAGTAAGACAAGTTTTATCTAAGATATTTGCTTAAGAACTAGGCTGAAGCTGGCCTGGCAACTCCCTCGTGTAATCCTAGCTACTTAGGAGGCTGAAATTTGAGGGTCAAGACTCAAAGCCAACCCAGGCACAAAAGAAGCTGAGACTCTCATCTCCAATTAACCTCTAGAAAACAGAAGTGGGGCTTGGCTCAAGGGTAGGGCAGTAGCCTAGAGCTGAAGAGTTAGGGACAACACCTAGGCCCAAGGGTAGGGTGGTAGTCTTGAGCTGAAGAGCTCAAGGACAGCACCCAGGCCCAGTTCAAGCCCATGACCCACTCCCCCCCGCCCCCCCAAAAATACCTAGGTTGAGATCAGAGGATGGCAGTTCTAATCCAGCCCTGGCAGAAAACAACCTGAGACTCTTAACTCCAATGAATTACTCAGAAAAAGATGGAAGCAGTGCTGTGGCTCAAGTGGTAGGCTGCTAGACTTGAGTGCCAAGAGACTCAAGGACAGCATCCTTACTTCAAGTCCCAAGACTGGCCAAAAAAAAAAAGCTGATTAATATTTCATAAGAAAAATTTCAAAAATGGAAAACACAGAAAGTAGGGGTAGAATACCAAGAAAAAGTTGGCTGCTATAAATATGATATCGTCTGGAAACAGTTCTAGAGGAAGAGAATTGCTAAATTTCACCACAAATCATAGATTAGTCAGTCTCCTGACATGCAGCTTTGTAGCACAGAAGCTCTATATTCTCTATATGCTCAGACCATAATTTTCTTCACATTATATTAAGATGGTCACCAGAAACACAGGAGGTTGGTGTCAGACGTCTCTATGAGTCAGAGAACATCTGGGAAAGAAGGAAAGCCAATGGGAAGAATTGGGATGTGAGGGGCTTTGCTTGTGCATGCCAAGGCTAGTGGTTGTCTCTAGAGTTACACGTGGAAATCAAAGAGATGCTTTACTCACTTGAAATGCAGAAACATTTATTTTGGTTTCCTTCATTGTTTTTGGAAATTCTGTTTTGGTTTATAAAACATAGAAATTGCCAACACTTAAAGCAAACATTCAAAACCCCATGTGACAAATTATTGGATTTTTGTGTAGTTAAGAATATGCATCTGAAATTAGGCTACCAAATAGTGTTATTACAATGACAACTGCTTAGCTCGGCCCTGTTGTGACCATTCAGAACACACGGCATGTGTGTAGCCAACAACAGTGGCTCTCAAAGTGTACACGGCAGCTCAATTCACTCAAAACTGTAGTAAGGTCTCACAAATAAAGTGAAATGCAGTTAATTTACACAATTAACTTCTAAAAAAAATCCCTTGAGAAATGAATCCCAGAAAATTATATTTTTTCAATCCAGAT
This sequence comes from Megascapheus bottae, assembly GCF_031878675.1. Lineage (NCBI taxonomy): Eukaryota > Metazoa > Chordata > Mammalia > Rodentia > Geomyidae > Megascapheus > Megascapheus bottae. The sequence goes on along the minus strand of NC_143528.1, from coordinate 20,242,485 downwards.
TTCTACATCCCAGAATTTTGGCTTGTCAAATACATTTAATAAAAATCAGGTAGTATTATAAGAACATTTGCTTATACTGTCCATTTCAATGGGTACCCAAGTTTACTCCCTTAATATTTTTGAAGATGTGCTTTGCCTGAGCGTGAGTCTGGGCTCCGGAAGGGGGAAAGCAAGTTAATCACATAATTATTTCCTATGAAAACCACATTAAAAGCCCATTGCTATTCATCACAAACAGTGAGCGGTTTGGTGAAGGTCAAGTGGACAGCTGTATTTAGGCATCTCAGTTGAACATGGTTGATCTGGGAAAATCTTTCTGGAAAAGCAGTCTTCACTGTAGAGTCTAAGGCAGGATTTTTTTATAACCCCTGGGCAGGGTAAGGGAGGAAGGGAACCAAATCCGGAGAAATGTCTTAAGAGCATCTTGTGGTTCAACCCAGAGAAGCTATTGTCTCTGACTGGCTATTCTTCCTTCCAAGAGTGGGCACCGCACTGTTCTGAGGTGGAGCTGTCCTTTGGTTTATTGGGAGATTTTAGCCCCTGCAGGAACAACAGAGGACTGTTCTGAACCCTTATAGAAGGGTTGTGTAACTCTGTGAGAGGTGGGGAAGACAGAGTGGCAGGGATTGTAAAAGAAATCTCTGGTCCTCTTGTGACAGTTCTCCATCTAGGACAGGTGTTCTTATTTTTTAAAGGGACCATTTCCCTCCAGTGCATTGTACTCTTCAGAGCAGCAGAGAGCTACAGAGTTTGCAGCAAGTAGCAGACATCTCAGAAACAGCAAAGTCCTAAGTTCTTGGTTAGAAAAACAGGGAGGGAGACAGAAGTTTTCACACCCACCTTATTAAATGAGAAAGTCTCAAATAACTTAAAGTACTTTGATAGTTTTCCCCTTTACAATTTTTAAGGCTCATTTTGGAAATTGTGTTTCACCATAAATGTAGTCTGCAACAGGAGGTTGACGGTAAGGCAGTGTTCCATTTCCTCTAATATTCCTATGGCAAGATCCCGAGTGGACAAATTAGACACAGACGTTTTCTTCCTTACGCTTGCTGCAGTCAGTTACCCATGTGAAGGCCATCGGTAGAAGAAGGGATTGTGGAGGTGTCATTTCTTCTGAGATTTCTTCCTCTTCACATTACATCTTGATGGTGGAATAAAGTTCATCTATCTGTGACCTGAAATAGTTCCGTAGCTCTGGCCTTTTCGCCTTCATTGTTGGAGTGAGAAGGCCATTGTCAACAGAAAATAATTCAGTGTGTAGAGCAATGCCTTTGACCTGAAGATAACAAGGGGGTGTTAAAGAAGGGAAAGGACATGAGCAAGGTTACCTACAAAGTCCTACAACAACAACAACAGCCACCCAGTGTGTAAGTCCATACTGATGAGGTTGAGGAATACCTTTCAGGCATCCAAGCCATCATGTCATTCACCTAAGCTTTGCTCTCCCAGCACAGGGCAGGAGTGCTATGGGACAAGCGTTCCGGAAGGAATCAGGAATGGATCCTGACTTCCAGAAAAGAGGAGTCATTAATATCCCTCTTCCCAACTCCTCATCAAAGCACTTCATTTCTCCTGTTTCTTCTTTTGCTTTTTTCCTTTTGGTCATAGGGCTTAGACTCGGGGCCCTGGCACTGTCCCTGAGTTTTTGTGCTCAAGGCTAGCACTCTACTACTTTGAGTCACAGAACCACTTCTGGTTTTCTGGTGGTTAATTGGGGATAAGAACCTCATGGACTTTTCTGCCTGAACTGGATTCAAACCATGATCCTCAGATTTCAGCCTTGTAGGTAGCCAGGATTGCATACATGAGCCACAGGCGCTGAGTTCTGGTGTGTTTCTTTTGTAATCTATTTGATAAAACTCTTCATTCAAAATGAACTTACATACTTAGATGGAAGTCATACCTGTTCAAATGGCTTTAGGCCAGATTCCTTCCCAAGTCTCACCAAGTCTTCCAGGATAGCTTTCTTGACATCCTAATAAAGCAGGGGGAAAAAATGGGTCCATTGTTCTGCTGGTGGTCCCTGCTTACTGACTTGTACACTGAATACTTAAGATGCAGAAGACAGTTCACATGCTTTGGAGTCTTACCTTGTTTCTGCACAAGGCTTCAAAGGATCCTTCATATCCTTTCTTCCGGGCCCAGGAACTTAATACCTCAACATCTGGTACCACAATGGCGACAAGAAATGCCTTTAACACAGACAAGCAAGTCACCATGGGACTTTCAGGTAGCAGACCCCTGGGAAAACTAATGACAGCTATGTCCTCAGGGGACATACACTGTGGTTAAACTGCATCCTGCCTCCCTCCAGGAGTTCTGTGAGGCTGGGTGGAGAACTTTTAGCTAAAAAACACAGATGATGTCAGGAAAACTTGCTAATGTTTTAAACAGAGATGATGTGTAATGGGTATACATTCATAATCCCAACTACTGGGGAGGCAAAGACAAAGGGAATATGGGTTAAGAGGGAAAAAGTGGGAGATGTAATTTCTAAAACAAAAAGGCTTCAACAAAAACAAAAGAAAACAAAATGAAAAACCCAAAAGGACTGTAGGTGTGATGTGAGGCCCTGGGCTCAATCCTCATTACCACAAAATAAAACAACAACAACAACAAAAAACAGTAGAAATAAAAATGTTTTAAAAGATCTTAATTATTTGCTTTTGTGTATACTTTCATTAAAGGTGTTTTTATAAAAATATAATAGGGTCAAGCTGGGTACCAGTAGCTCATGCCTATAACCTTAGCTACTCAAGAGGCTGAGATCTGAGCATTGTTAGAAGCCAGCCCTGGCATGGAAGTGTGTGAGACTCTTAGCTCTACTAAACAATCAAAAAAAAAAAAAAAAGGCAGAAGTTGAGCTGTGGCTCTAATGATAAAAGGTTAGCCAGGTACCCAGACTCAAAGTTCAAGGCCCAGGACCAGCAGCAAAAACAAAACCAAAAACAAGGTCAAATAAGCAAATAAAGGAATCGAAATCTAATAACTACTTGTAAAAATAGGAAATACAGAATAATTTTTTAAAAGACTTAGTAACAATTAACTTAAACTTACCATTAAACTTAGTAACCATTAATGTAAACAAAGATTCAGAAGCCCCAACCCTTCCTCTTCCTGCGGCCATTGTTGGTATACATACCTGCAAGCTTTCTCCATGGACAAACACCTGAGCCACAGGTTCACTTCGCATGTAGATATTTTCAATCTTCTCAGGTGCTATGTATTCTCCTTGTGCTAGTTTAAATATGTGCTTTTTTCTGTCGATAATCTTCAAGGTGCCATTCTGTTTATCAGAGGGCAAGGGGCTTTGAATGAATCCTTGACAAGCGTCCACCCAGTATCAACCCCAGCCCAGTATGCAATGTCCTTCACTCCCAGTGACATAGTTCAGAGGCCTCTACTCCATTTTACACAGAGGGAGACTAAAGCTTAGAGATGTTTAGTATCTGGCCCAAGGCCATTTAGACATGTAGAAAGACAGAGAAGGGATTCTAAAGCCCAAGCTCATTCTATTTCACCACACTGCATGAATGATTGGTCAGTCAACATCATGCTTTGCTTGCTGTCTTTACTGGAACATGCTTTGTCAGTCTCCTACCTGAATTAGATGTGGACATAATCTGTGTTGTATGTGAATCAAGTGCCTTGACAGGAAGAGTACAGTCCTTCCCACAGTGCTCAGCAGAGTAAGGGCTCAAGAAATGTTTATCACAAAAAGGTAGACTTTCTTGTTCCCCTAAAATTCATTCCCAGGACTCTGGGATGCATCAGTCTTCGCACTTATCAAAAACTAGGGGAATGCCAGCTAGCCCATTTCAAATGAGAGAAGCAGACAGAACTCATATTCAAAACAAAACATATTTGCTATGGTTAATGCCAAGATCCTAGCAGAGAATACCTGATTGCTGTAGAAAATGGAACTGTCTCCACCAAACCAGTTACCAAGGACAAAGGGAAAGAGGAAACGTGGGATGGCATGGCCTCACAGCCACCATGTAGCAGGTGGGGTGTTTTCTTCCCAGAACTAGGACAACACTGACAATAAGAATGCTAATGACTTACTGGCAGCCATTTTCCAATGTCCCCTGTGTGTAACCAGCCATCTTTATCCAAGGCTTCCGCTGTTTTTCCTGGATCCTTCAAGTAACCCTTAAATACATTTGGACCTTTCACACATATCTACAACAATGACAAAAATATGGCCTATTAACAGTGTTGATTGGGATTCTCCAAGGAAAATTGGTGTGTGTGTGTGTATGTCTTGTGTGTGTCCCAGGCTCTAGCTAGAAGCCCTGGATTTCAAGATCTAGGAGGAGTTCCCAGAGCCCTTCCAGATCTTGGAGGCACCTCTAATGCTCCCTTTCTTCTCTCAGAAGCATCTGGCTCAAAGCAGCCAGAAAGCCCCAGAGGGGATGAAACAATTTTATAGTAATTAGGCTCTCCATCTCAGAGATAGCAGCTGCTAATAGGTATCCATGGCAATTAGCAGATAGGAGATTGGTCCCAAGGATAAAGCTGGAACTTTTTTTTTTTTTTTTTTCTGGTCATAGGGCTTGAACTCTGGGCCTGGGTACTGTTCCTGACCTCTTCAGCTCAAAGCTAGTGCTCTATCACTTTAATCCATAGTGCCACTTCTGATTTTCTGGTGGTTAACTGGAGGTAAGAGTCTCATGGACTTTCATGCCCAAGACTGGCTTTGAACTTCAATGCTCAGATCTCAGTATCCTGTGTTGCTAGGATTACAGGCACGAGCCACCAGCACCCAGTGAAGCTGTTTTCTGTTGTTTTGTTTGTTTGTTTTGTTTTTGGTGGGCACTGTCCTTGAGTTTTTCAGCCTAAGGTTACTACCTTACCCTTGAGCCAAGCCCCACTTCTTTTTCTAGAGGTTAATTGGAGATAAGAGTCTTAGGTCATTTTTGTGCCCGGGGTTGGCTTTGAACCTTGATTCTCAGATCCCAGCCTCCTGAGTAGCTAGGATTACAGGCGTGAGCCACCTGGCCTGGCTAAAGCTGAAGTTTTTGCATCAAGCTTTTGAGACCAAATCCCTAACCCATCAGGCCAAAAGAAGGCATTAAGGGAATCTCCTCAATGCTTGACGGGTTCAACACAAAGGTACCTTCAAAAAGAAGCCTCCAATATCAATGAACTCTCGCTTAGAAGCTCAAATGAGTGGTGTCTGGATCTGTCATTGCTCACGATGCCTCAATGCTACAGGAAAGGGCAGTGTTGGCCAGGGACTAGGGGTCGTTTACTCACCTCACCCTCGCCCTTGGCAGCCATGTAATTCATTTCTTCCACATCTACAAGTTTAATAATAGAGCAAGGCATGGGGGCACCAACATGGCCTGTATATTAAATGGAGAAGGGTCACTCCTGGATGCACTGTGATATCTTCATGCCAAAATTTTTTTTTTAATTTTTAAAATTTCATATGAAACTTTAAAGTTGAATTCATTTTTAGCTTTTATTTTATTCTCAGTAATTAAAATTATAAGAAAAAAGCACATTAGTAAAACAAGAAATGTATTTCAATTACAAGTTAGCAAAGAAATTAAAAACAATCTGTTTATAGATATATATTCACTATATATTCATTATTATTTTCATTATGATCAGTATTACTAAAGAAATGAGTAGGGAAAATAATGAGAAAGAAGTGTCTTATCCAATTATTTTTAACACAAATTTAGGGATTTGGAAAGAAATAATGTGGTTCAGGAGCATGGCCTAGTGGTACAGTGCTTGCCAAGCACACATGAAGCCCTGGGTTCAATTCCTCAGTACAGCATAATCGGAAAAAGAAGGAAGTGGTGCTGTGGCTCAAGTGGTAGAGCACTTGCCTTGAGAAAGCCCAAGGACAGGGCATGCTAAAATGTTTTTACAGCAAACGTGCCTCACAGTAACAGTGGCTATCAACTTCTGCCTTCTGTTAGTGTGGCTACTCTCTCCCTGGTAAAAGAAATAATACAGGTGGTAGGAGGATATGGACTATTCAAAGGCTCTTCAGGACCTTTCCTAAGTTTGAGGTTCTGAATGATCTCTCATAGTATAAAATGATTTAGCAACTGATTTTTTTTCCCCAGTCCTGGGGCCTGAACTGGGGGCCTGGGTACTGTCTCTGAGCTGCTTCTGCTCACAGCACCACTTCTGGTGTTTTCTGTGTAGTTTATTGGAGATGAGAGTCTCATAGACTTTCCTGCCCAGGATGGCTTTGAACCAAGATCCTCAGATCTCAGCCTCCTGAGTAACTAGGATTACAGCCTTGTGCCATCAGTGCTCAGCTAGCAGCTGAATTGAAGGCTTAGAAACACTTAAAAAGTATGTTTCTTCAAACCTTAACCTCCCCTCTATGATCTTACTTCCATTCTACCCACTCCCCACTTCTCTAGACATGACTTTTTTTTTTGTCCACTGTAGGACTTGAACTCTGGGCCTGGGTGTTGTCCCTGAGCTCTTCGGCTCAAGGCTACTGCCCTATCCTTTGAACCACAGTTCCACTTCTGGTTTTCTGGTGGGTAATTGGAGATAAGTGTCTCAAGGACTTTTTAGTGCCTGGGCTGGCTTTGAACCTCAATCCTCAGATCACAGTCTCCTGAGTATCTAGGGATTAAGGTGTGAGCCACTTTGCCTGGCAAGACATGACTTCTTAATATCTATTTTCTTTTCTGAGATAATACCTAGATTGTTCTCTCCAATGAGGTACCTAATTTGGAATGACATCAAACTTTATTTTCTTAGGTACAGATGAGTGTGGTTTGCATTTAGGTTTATTAAGATAGGACAGTACTTTGCCCACTTTCAGTTTGACTCTCTTCTCCATGGGAGTTAAGATGAAGTTATGTTTTCTCAAAACAAAGTCACACAGATACGTTTTTACCATCATCACAAAGAAATGTATGTCAATCATTTTAATAGAGATCACCATTCCAAATTGTCTGACCATTAAGGAACCTCAGGCTAAAAAGTAAACAGACACCATGAAGAAATCATAGACTGTCAGCATTCTTCCCAATGGAGTGATATCATTAGACGATGTTAGATGCTAAAATCTAGATTACTAGATGGTACTAATAACATTTATGATGTAGGAAATAAGCAGAGAAGCTTTGTAGTTGCTAGGTGCTGGAGGATCATGCCTGTAATCCTATCTACTCAGGAGGCTGAGATCTGAAGATTGCAGTTCGAAGCCAGCCCAGGTAGAAAAGTCCATAAGACTCTATTTCCCAATTAATTACAGAAAACTGGAAGTGACATGGTGGTTCAAAGTAGTAGAATGCTAGCCTTGATCAGGGACAGCACTCAGTCTACAAGGGCTGGAATCCTAGCTGCTAAGCAAGTGCTGTGTCAGTTCTTCATTATGTGCTACTTAGGCAACAATCTCTGATTTCCTCTCAGTAGTGTGGGTCTTTACCACCCAGAGATGTTACTGGGATTCCAGTCTTACCAGAGAACTTAGCCCAGCCAGGTTCTATATGCCCTTCCCTTTTCCTTCTGAGGAGAAAGGCTATGTTCACTCCCACCTTACTGACAATAGTCCCTGTGCCCTTGTAGGAAGCATAGGAAGTATAACTCTAATATCTACGTGTGGTTAAAATTACCAGCAAGTGTTGAGACCCTGTTTTATCACTGGCAAGCTCTATGGGGTTAGACATTTTCACTCTGGTATAAAGGTTGTTTTCTCTCAGATGTCATAGTTAGGATTCTAGAAAATCCCCTATTATCAGCCAGCGTTACAGTCAGATCCTTAAAACCTCATTCTCCAGCATAGGGACACTTTCTAGGAAACTCTCAGCCCCCTGGCTTAATTGCTAGAGGTGGTTAGTGAGCCAGTCAATGATTAACACAACCACAATCATTCTTCTAGCCTACCTCTGGGTAAGGAATGGCTCTACAGCCCACCTCCAACCTTACCTGCTGTCCAGTCTCCAGGCATACTTAGGCAACAGCCAGCAGTGCACTCGGTCTGTCCGTAGCCTTCATAGAACTGAGGTGGCAGGAGATGGGACATTATTAGTAGAAGGATATACCCATGTCCTTGCAGCAGGAAGGACACAAGGAGCTAAACTGCCCTTACTCCTGAACAATCTCTAAACATTCTGTTCAGTCAGTTCACTCAACAGCACACCATGTGTGCAAACAGCTCTACCGCTGACACAGAACACCTGCCATGAGCCAGGGTTGTTTTTTCTACTCAACTTCCTGCAGACAAGCCACGTCAGCCACTGCCCACCTGGAAGGGAACTCATTTTGTCAGTTCCCAGGTGTACTGTCATGCCACCAAAGCCCAGGCCCTCTTTAGAATAGATTCTCAGCATGACTTGCAGGTATATTTATCACTTATAACTCATCCCATACAGTCCTATCCTTCCCCTCCCCTCCCCTTCCCTTCTCTCCTTACCCTTCTCTCTTCTCCCCTTCCTTTCTCTTCCCTGATATTAAAAGCAGGGCTTGTGCTTTTCCCAGGAGAAGAATGGTACAAATAGACGACACAAACCTATTTTCCCTGACTATTGTATAATATATATATGTATGTATGCTATTGAATAATATATATATATACATATATATATGTATGTATGTTCATTCTCTAAGCAACAGTAAGATACACACTCAAGTGGGAGGATTGGGAATGGACACAGAGAAAGGACAGACAACTCAGTACTCTAAAGCCTGGGATAATCCTGACCCTGCCTCACCTGACAACCAAGGGCTGCTCTCAGAAACGTCAGTACTGTAGCAGACACTGGCGCAGCTCCTGTGACCATCAACCGGACTTTTCCACCCATGCTTGACTTGCAAGGTAGAGAGAGAAGGAGACAGTGAGGGTTACATATGGGAGTCAGTTGATTCCTCAAAGACACCTGCTTAGGTGCTATGTCCTATTCTATCATCTTCTCCAAGGAATGGGGAAAGAGAACAGAAAACTCACAGTTGTTCCCAAAAGAAACATACAGAAAACTGCCCCCCGCCACCTACTTCATTCCTAACTGAACTAAGCCAACACTTCTGCTTGCAGGGATTTTAGGGAAATAAAACAAGAGTGTGGTGGATTTGTGCCAACTACCACTATTTTGGCATTTGAAGTGGATATAAAATTCCCTTCTAGAGTGACATACTAGCTAGGTGCCAGTGGCTCACATCTGCAATCCTAGTTACTCAGGAGACTGAGATAGTAGTTTAAAGACAGCTCAGATAGAAAAGTCTACTATACTCAATCTCCAAAATAACTGGTAAAACAGACACGGAGATGTAAGTCACATGATGCAGTACCAGTCAAGTAAGCAGAAGCCTGGAGTTCAAGCCCCAGTACTGACATTTAAAATAAGGGACATGCTTATTTTAGGAAAGCTAAGTTGAAATGAGGAATTAGAAAGGCCAAAACTCCTGAGTGGCTGTGCTAATAGCCATATGGACTTGAAGAATGAGATTTGCCTACAGTGTTCTCTTTAATTTTTATACATGTCATAATGAATAAAACCAAACCAGCTGTCATCATTCTTTTATCTCTCATTTTTTTTTTGTTGTCCCCCTGCCCCTATCCCCAGTACTCTTTTAAAATTAGCAGTGACGGAAACTCCAGAACTGAAGTGCATTTCCATTGGAACAGTGCCCATGTTCTGTTTCTCACCTGTATTTTGTGGAAGATGAGCTTGTCCCACAGACTGTTATTCCTAATGATGCCACTACGAAGCTCCGCTTCCTTCCTTTTGAAGGCAAAGTCCAACAGCCATCGCTTCAGTGTGGTATTGGCTTGGGAAAAAATCTATTAAAGCAAGAAATAAGGTTTTCACGTCAACCTAGGATGGCTACCGTAGAAACTCATATATTAACAAGAATTGGTGAGCATGCAGATGCATTAAGGCTTGTATACTGCCTAGCCTGCACAAAGACCTGGGTTCCACCTACACAGAAAAAGTCAGAAGTGGTAGCTCAATTGGTAGACCTCTAGCCCTAAGAAAGTCCAAGGACAATGCTCAGGCTCTGAGTTCAAACAGAACTGGCAAAAAAAAAAAAAAAAAGAAGAAGAAAAAAAGTTGAAACTAGGACTGGGAGTTTGGTCTAGTGGTAGAATGCTTGCCTAGTATGCACAAAGGTCTGGGTTCGATTCCTAGGTAACACATACACAGAAAAAGCTGGAAGTAGTGCTTTGGCTCAAGTGGTAGAGTGTTAGCTTTGAGAAAAGTCCAAGGACAATGCCCAGGCCCTGAGTTCAAGCTCCAAGATTGGCAAAAAAAAAAAAGTTGAAACTTCCACCAATAAAGGAAAGGCTTAAAAATGTGTTATATCAACACAATGGAAAATTATTGTTTATTTAAAGGAGTGAAGAATTAGTATGTTCTACTTGAATGAGGCTTGAAAGTGGGCTAATGAAAGAAGATAGTCACGAAAGAACACATCCTGAAGCTAGGTACCAGTGGCTCATGCCTATAATCCTAGCTACTCAGGAGGCTGAGATCTGAAGATTGTGGTTCAAAGCCAACCCCATCATGAAAGTCCATGAGATTTTTCTCTCCAATTAGTCACCAGAAAACTGGAAGTAGAGCTATTTCTCAAAGTGGTAAAGGCACTAGCCCTTAGTGAAAGAACTCAGGGCCAGTGCTTAGACTCTGAGTTCAAGTCCCCATGACCAGAAAAAAAGAAGTCTTGAATCTATAATTTTTCTGAAGAAAGTAACTGGGTGGTTGGTGAATGAGCAGAGTAGAATAAATAAAGGGTTTCTTTCTGAGGACATGAGAATGGTCATGGCTGCAGGTCTGTGTGAAAGTACTGTTTATCTCAGAACCATATCCTAGTTTTGAGGCAGAGCTTGGCTTGTGCAAATCCCTTGGATGTTTACACAGTCACTCCAAAGCAGACTAGCTTCGGATTCAAAGCCTAGCATCCTCCTCGCTTGTAGTTTGCTGCATGGAACTTACTCGGTCAAACATCCGATTCAGCAATCTTGGAACCACAGGGAAGACTGTGGGTTGAAGCACCTTGAGGTCATCCATAAGCAGCCTGATATCTCCTTGGAAAAATCCTATTCTAGCGCCATGACACAGCATTACACACTGCAGGAATAAAGAGACATAGTAAATGTTCAGCACTGTATGGGTTACACCACGTACGAAGGGCAACACAATTGACTCCGGGATTAGTATTAGAAGGCAGTTGCCAGTAATCTCCAAATTTTCTAAGCATAAGGAGGTTTTTGTTTTTTTTTTTTTGGCCAGGCTCTGGTGTGGCAATGTATACCAGCAGCAATAGGGAAGGCTAACAAAGAGGGTGAATGAGGATGAACATGGCCAGTGTGTGGAAATACCACATGAAAGCCCTTTGTGCAACTAGTTAGTGCTGATAAAAAGTGCTTTGGCTTTTACTGGTCACTGCCTTAACAAGATAGAACGATTGCATTTCTCTTAATCATTCGGTAGACAAATTAGTATGAAACTTGAATATATTGTTTTTAATGACGATCAGAGGTTCTAATTTAGCTGAATGATAATTATCTCTTGAATAAATTACATGTTCTTATAATACTCCAAGTATTTTTGGACTTCCGCCAAATCAACAACTAATTTATCCTTAAAGATGTTTATCTTGTGTGACTGCTGTTCTTAATGTACTATGTTATTTCTCTTTTTCTGCCCTTATGGCTAATCTCATGTTGTTACTGTATCTGACTTTATTATCAGGTATATTGTATATATGTTTATTTGTTTTTTTTTGAAACAGGGAAGGGAATGGAAGGGGGCAAAACAAGATGATTGGAAGGGGGTAAGGGGAGGGAAAGGGGACAAAAACATGAGAAGGGGTATCAATGTGCGAGAAGTAATGCACATACTACTTGACCAATGTAACTGTAACCCCTCTATACATTATCCCGACAATTAAAAAAAAAAATGTAACTAGTGACACTGTGGCTCAAGGGGTAGGTGGTAGCCCAGAGATTAAGTCTCATGACCAACAACAACAAAAACAAAACAAAAACAAAACAAAAGACATAACTACTTGCCTTTACTCTAGGCTCATTAAAGTTTACTTTCTTTTATTTGAATCTAATTAAAATTTTCTGTATGGGCCCTGAATATGCTGAAGTCAAAACACCAACATGGCTTAATATTTAGCTACAAAACATGCCATTTTCCCTTGTCACAGGCAAACTATAGTCATATACCAGATGGGCTTAACAAATAATTTGCCTATTACAAGTGTTAAAAAAAAGTGGGGCTCAGAGCTGGGAATGTGGTCTAGTGGTAGAGTGCTTGCCTAGCATGCATAAAGTCTTGGGTCTGATTCCTTGGTACCACATACATAGAAAACACCAAGGGTGATATTGTGGCTCAAGTAATAGAGCTCTAGTCCAAAGAAAGCTCAAGGACAGTGTCCAGGCCCTGAGTTCAAGCCAGAGGACTGGCCATAAATAAAAAAATAAAGAATAAAAGGCTCACAAGATGATGTCTCAAGGAGAATGGAAGGGTTGACACTGATCAAGATGTACTGCACTCATTGTACTCATAACCTATCTTCTAGAATTGTAACCTCTCTGTACAAGTAATTAATAATATTTTTTTAAAAAGAAGCACAAATTGGGGCCAGAAGTAGAGTGCTTACCTAGCATGCATGAAGACTTGGGTTCAATCCCTCAGTACCACATATATAAAAAAAAAGCTGGCAGTACTGTGGCTCAAGTGGTAAATTCTAGCCTTGAAAAGCCCAAGGACAGTGCTCAGGCCCTGAGTTCAAGCCCCAGGACTGGCAAAAAAAAAAAATAGCACAAATGTCCTGAAAGCAAAAAACCAGTAGAAAAGTACACATTTGGTTGTTGAAAAATGAAATCTCAGGAGGCTTTTGTTAAGACTGGTATGCCCGCTGGGCATAACTCTAAAACTACACATAGGTATGTATGATCCAAATCACAAGGTCCTCAGGTGTGTAAAGAGTAGAATAACAAACAGAAGATGGGACCTCATCAGTATGATCCTTCAGGAGCAGGCTTCTCCACAGTCTATTTTCTGTCTCCAATGTCTAACATAGTGGCTGGAACACAGCTGATGCTCAATAAATATTAAGGAATAAGGCTACTCACTGTTTTAGTATAAAATCCGAAAGTTTTCTAAGATGAACAATAAAAAAGATGACTCTTGGGTTTTTCTGTTTGTTTTTGTGACAGTATTGAGGCTTGAACTCACAGCCAGGGAGTTCCCCTTTAGCTATTTTACTCAAGACTGGTAGCTCTATCATTTGAGGCACAGATAGGCTTGTGGTTTCCTGGTGGTTAGTTAATTGGAGTAAAGAGTTTCACGGACTTTCCTGCCTGTCTGACTTTGACTTATGATATTCAGATCTCAGATTCCTGAAAAGCTAGGAATCTAGAGTTAGCCACTAAAGCTGGTTTCTTGATTAGCTTTTACATCAGCACCTGCTCACTTATGGGCAGGGCCGTCTAAGCTATGACCAGGCAGAAGTCAGATGAACACCACCTTGCTTTTCCAAGGGCCCTTAACATAGTAGTTAAAAAAAAAATTAGCCTTTGGCCAACTGTGAATGAGTAATAAGCACAATCAAAGACAGAGACTTCGGGGACAGGAATTTGGCCTTATAGTAGAGTGCTTGCCTACCGTGCACAAAGACCTGGGTCCGATTCCTTGGTACCACATATATAGAAAAAGCTGGAAGTGATGCTGTGACTTAAGTGGTAGAACTCTAGCCTTGAGAAAACCCAAGGACAGTGTCCAAGCCCTGAGTTCAAGCCATAGGACTGGAAATTAAAAAAATAAAAAGACTTCCTATAAAACTATAACTGAAGGCTTTGTCAAATAGAATAAATGAAAACCTTCCCTTTGTAGTTACTTCTTCTGCAATGTATGCCTCTCAAGAAACTGAGTCATTTTAAAATAAAAGACTAAAGTTCAACCAGCCAGCTCAGGGCTGGAAGAAGGCTTTGTATTGTTACGCTAGCATGGAACCTAGCAAAGCACTGTCTGAGGCTATGACAATCTGCACATCTCACTTACCAGCATGAGCTGCTCAAACATGTGTGCCAGTGGTAAAAACGAAATGTGTGTGTCACTGACATTCACGAGAATTGCTTTCTGTAAAACACAACAACTTAGCAGAACATAAACAAGCAAATGATCAGGGAAAACACAACCAATGCCTACCTCTACAACTGCCTCAAACATATGGGCAAGAGGCAAGAAAGATATCAAAACATCATCTGTAGAAGGGATGAATGCACCCTGAAAGCAAAGACACCAGTGAGGAAGAGAAGCATCAGAACCTCCACAACGTTCCAGTTCCTCCCACTTTCTGAGCACAGGTCCCTCAACATCCTTTCTTAAGATTTTGCAAACTTTTTTTTTTTTCGTATTTTTTTTTTCAGTTCAAGGAATGAAGTAAAAAGCAGCCCCTCTCTTTTTACAATGCACTAGGGATTGAACCCAGAGCTTTGCACATGCAAGGTAAGCATTCTGTCACTGAGCTGCATTTTCAGTACTAAAAGAATATTTTATCCAAATGGAGTAGAACTCATTCCCAGTGACATAATATATCCATGTCGGAACTATTTTTTTTTCCTAGAAGGAAAAATTTCCCTCTCAGAATGTTAAGGGATAATGTGCTCTAGTATTGCAGAGTTGCAATTGCACCTTAAGAAATGGAAAACTGACCCCCAATAAAAGATAGCATATTATGTTGCAAATCCAAAATTTGCAGGAAAAGATAAAACCACCAAGATTCTTTATATTTAGAGTATTTCAGTTTGATCAACATTTTTTTTTTATCTCCAGGAAAATGCCCCAATTTGTTGTTCGGTGCAACCTCAGATCAAATGTGAACTGTATCCTAACTCGTATTTCTTCCTATGAAGAAATCAGACTCAGTAATATCCATGCCTGGTGTTTGATTTTGGTGCAACTGAGGATTGAACTCAAGGCAGTCTGGTATATTCCAAGCATACTTTGTTATTGAGCTGTACTCCCCAGCATCCATACATTGTAAATTTTCTGATTTAATTTAAAAAAAATCATGCCCACTTTCATAAGAGTTTGCCACGATAATATAACTGAGTTGGTTCTGTTTTTATTTTTGTTTCTTTTTTGTCATTTGGGGAGTTTGACCTCAGCGTCTGGGTGCTGTCCCTGAGCTTTTTTGCTCAAGGTTAGCACTCTACGACTTTGAGCTACAGCTCCACATCTGGTTTTCTGGTGGCTAATTGGAGATAAGAATCTCATGGACTTTCCTGCACCGGCTGGCTTTGAAGCACAATCCTCAGATCTCAGCCTCCTGAGTAGCTAATTACAGGCTTGAGCCGCCAGTGTCAGTGTAACTGATTTTTAAATTTTTTTGAAACAATATTGTTTTAGACTTTTTTCTCTAGTCCTGGGGCTTGAACTCAGGTCCTGGGCACTGTCCTTGGCCTTTCTCAAGGCCAGTGCTCCACCACTTGAGCCACAACACCACTTCCATGTAAATGATTTTTAGACCAAGTTCTGTCATTGTTTTGCTCAACAAACCACCAATGCATTTTAAATTGCCTTCAAAGGCCTGTTACAGTAAGTTAAAATATTGATTCAATAAGGTATTAAATGTTGAACTCTATTTATACAACATATACCAAAAGAGATATATGGTACTGAGAAAGAAAGTGTCAAGATTCCTCAAAAGAAATCTTCCAGCTACCAAAGCTGTCCATCTCCAAACCGTTAAGCACAGGCTTTCCCCACAGAGATTAGGACTACAGAATAGCCTAAGAGGCTGACCGAGAATATTGCATTAAATATGAAGAGCATAAGAGAAAGGCATATTATTCAGTAAGCACCTTTATGAAAGCGAAGTTGAAATATACATAGCCTTGGTATTAGGGACTGAGTTGTGCCCTCCTCCCAGATTTGTAAATTGTAGTCCTAACCCCCATGTATTTGGAGGTAAGGCTCTGAGATGATTGTATCTGGGAGTGGGCCCTCATTCCAATACAGTTGCTGTCTCACAAGAAGAGGAAGAGACACCAAAGCACTCTCTCTGAGCATGCGCAAAGGAGAGACCATGTCAATACCCAGCAAGAAGGTGGCCTTCTGCAAGCCAGGAAAAGAGCCCTCACCAGGAACCAACTTTGCTGGCAGCTGATCCTGAACTTCCACCCTCCTGAACTGGGAGGAAGTCAATAACTGTTGCTTAAGAAACCCAGGCTGTGATACTTGGTTATGGGAAGTCAGGTAGATTAAGACCTGTGGATAGCAAGCTTGAAAATTATAGGAAGTAAATGGGAGTCTGACATGTTCACCTTTCTCATGCAATGGAAGTCAAATTAACAAAATTAAATAATAATACAAAAACTACCAACAGGGTAATATTTCATTGCTAGCTAAAGAAATTCAATTCCCAAACACTGACATATTAGATAAAGGCATAAAAAAGCATCTCTCCTGTGTCCTTTAATGAATGTATTTATAGGACAACATAATAATTTCACTACATAAAAGATACTTTAAGGGGGAGGGAAATGGGTACCAAGACATGTGAAAGGGTATCAATGTATGTGAATTAATGCACCTTCTATCTGGCAAATATCATGTAACCCTTTTACTAATTACAATAAAAAAATTAAAAAAAAAAGATACTAAAAATTTTAACACAAACAAGAGCTGGAGATGCAGCTCTTGTAACAGAGGTGACGTTCGGCTGCATGAAAGTCCTGGTCTTTATTTCAGGTGTTCTTAAATACAGTACAGACCTAACTCAGGAACCTCTTACATTCTTGAGGCCTAATACCAATCAATGAATGTGAGGAAAGATGGCAACATCCCCACCCTGCAAAGTTACCTCTGTTGCTTTCACAAAAGCTGAGCAATCGCTCACTACATTTCGATGAGTGATCAATGCTCCTTTGGGGTTGCCTGCACAACACACCAGAAAGAGAACATGGTTAAAGACAAAGACTACAGAAACTCTGTATAATTAGGGTTTCATGTATAAATACTAAGGAACATGAAGCAACCTGGAGCTCTTTTCGGGAAACTTATCCTGAACTATTGTTACTAACACAGGCGAGTTTTGGAGATGTATGTATCCAGAAGAGAGAAATCAGGAGTTCCAATGCTGTCTTCCCTAGGAAGATGGGTGAATCTAAATGAATAAATATGTGGCACTATCCGATTCTAAGAACATCTTCTAGGGCAACAGTGGCACTTGGACCACTCTGCCTCTTGCCCTTTCTTTCAGTCCACGGAGAGTTAGCTAGTGTGTGTCATCCAAGAAGGGGGCAGAGAGCACAGCCCCCAGATACCACTGAAGCAATTCCATCTCAAAATGTACCTGTAGTTCCACTTGTGAAACAAATTATTGCAAGATCTTCAGGAGTTGGAAGCTGAAGAAGAATAAAACAAACAGAAACTAGTCTCAAAAGAGAAAATTGCAAGCCATAAAGCATCCCCACCCCCACTTCAAATCCTCTCCACTGTGATGAGTAATGAAAACAATACACTGTGGCAAGTATATCTGCTTACCTTGGGCTTCCTTTTGTTGGCTCTTCCAAGGTCCTTAGTTAAGAGAGAGAAAAAAGTCTTAGTAATGTCATATGCAATCACTTCAAGCTGCCTTTACTCTGGGGAAGCTGGCTCAAAGATAGCATAATGTTTAAATTAAATGAACAATGGTACATTAACCAGAGGCGAAACATTTATTGATTGTCCTAAGAAGCCACTTTTCCAGTTATCTTCTTTTTACAGGTCTGGCTTCTGAAATAGGATTTACTCAAATGAGAGCAGTTGATATCTTTTACTGTGTATTTTCACTTCCACTCATTTTCTTGTTTGACCTTTAGAAAAGTGCTGCTTCTCACCCTTAGGTCTTCTTTATCTTCTCAGAACCAGAGTACAGCCCGGTGTGACATCCTCCCTGGGAGAAAAACCAACCTCTGCTACATTTAACAACCAGCCACTTGAGAGAGGCGCCATGATTTGCACTCCACACACAGCCGGGAGATGGGCTTTGACGTCCTATGACTGGGTGTCAAACAGTAACAGAAGACCACTTCCTAAGCAGTCACAAAGGTTCAGAAGGATAGATTCTTTTCTAGATGTTCCCGATAAAGCTTGAAATGACTACCACTGCATGTGGTTCCGTTTATTGCATTAAGCGACTTTTGTAACCATTAAATTAAAAAATATATCTTCTTTTTTTCTGTTAAAATTGAACAGTTTGAATACAGGGTAGGCATGCTTCTTAAAGGATGGAAAGTAGACAGGCCTGCTCAGGGGTCAGTGAGCCTTTACATACAGGAGAGAGCTCTAATTAGAAAGAGGAACACTGATGTCTACTTGGAAGTTAACTAGGCTGGGCACAGTGATGCACAGTTGAATACTAGAACTCAGGAGGCTGAGGTATGGACATCACTTGAGCCTGAGAGTTCGTGACCAGCCTAGGGAACACAGTGTGAGATGTCATCTCCAAAAAGGCTAATAAGTGAGCGAAGGCAAGGATAATTTTGATAATTTTTTTCAAAATCATCTTCATTAGCTCTATATTTCTACTTAATCTACTCAAATTTCATAACTTCTACAGAGCTTCAATTCTTCAAACCAAAGCTAAATAAAATAGCTATACTTTGCTTTTATTATTTATTTATTTATTTATTTTTTGCCAGTCCTGGGCTTGAGCTCAGGGCCTGAGCACTGTCCTTGGACTTTCTCAAGGCTAGAGCTCTACCACTTGAGCCTCAGCACCACTTCCGGCTTTTTTCTATATGTGGTACTGAGGAATCGAACCTGGGTCTTCATGCATGCTAGGCAAGCACTTTAACCACTAGGCCAAACCCCCGGCCCCTATACTTTGCTTTTAATTGGAGGAAAAAATATTATCTAAACAAGTGAACAAGTGCACTATTTGCTAGAAAAGTTTCACAGTTTTAAATCAGTTTTGTCTTTTTTTTTTTTTTTGGTACAGGTCCTAAGGCTTGAACTCAAGGCCTGGGTGTTGTTGTGGAGCTTTTGTGCGTAAGGCTAGCACTCTACCACTTGAACCAAGCAGAACTTTCAACTTTTTTTTTCCTGCCAATCCTGGCTTGAACTCAGGGCTTGAGCACTGTTTGTGGGCTTTCTCAAGGCTAGAGCTCTACCACTGGAGCCACAGAACCATTTCCAGCTTTTTTCTATATATGTGGTACCAAGGAATCAAACCCGGGTCTTTGTGCATGCTAGGCAAGCACTCTTACCACTAGGCCAAACTCCTGGCCCAAGAACTTTCAACTGGAGATAAGAGTCTCAGAGATTTTCCTGTCTGGGCTGGCTTCAAATCTCAATCCTCAGAATCTCAGCCTCCTGAGTACCTAGGACTACAAGTGTGAGTTACTGGTACCCCATGTCTTCTGGGTTATTTATATTTATTTTATTTATTTGCCAGTTGTGGGGCCTAAACTCAGGACCTGAGGATTGTCGTTAGACACTTTTTGCTCAAGGCTAGAGCTCTGCCTCTTGTGCCACAGCACCACTTCTGGCTTTTTCTGAGTATGTGGCACATACTAGGCGAGCACTCTACCACTAGGCTACACTCCCGGCCCCTGCTGTGTTATTTTTAAAAAAGGCAATTATAAAACAAAATAAACTGCCAACTTTAAGGGATGGGTGAGATTGAGATACATGAAGACCAACAGAAAGGGTGGCAGTGATCAAGATGCATTAGAGTTATAACCTGACATGTTGAATTGAACAATGAACTTCTCTATCACCATGAGTTGCTTCACATAAGGTCTAATAGGGTCTTTAAAACCCTATTTATAACAGTTTTATAAAAAGATTTATAAGCTCTTCAGAAAAAGCTACTTAGTCCACTGGTTTCTATGATGTGGTTATAAAAAGATTTTCCTGCTGCTGCTGCTGTTGCAGCTGCTATGAGCTTCCTTGAATTCTAATCAGTTTATATGGGCAGCACTAATTCTCGCTCAAACAGTTACCTTTAAACTTGTATTGACTGTGAATCTTACATCAAAAAAATGATATTAAGCCAAAGCAAGTACCTACATTTGGGAATGCAACAAAAGAAAAGAAGGGAGACCAACCTCTCTGCATGGTGCCGGGTTTCAGAGATAAGTCAATATGTAAAAGGCCTAGATGTTCACATGAACAACTTCCCCTGACTGAAGCTGACAGGTACAGTTTCAGCACTGACTGGCATCATGCATCAGGCTCTTGAATAAATATGAGTATTACAACTCACTTTATAAGCAAAGACTTCTGCAGGTATTAGCACTGCCCAGCCACAGAGAATTCTTCACAATAAGAAAATAGGACTCCTGCTAGGTTTTGAATGGCTGCTGGGAGAACTGGAAGGGGACTGCAAGCAATCCTGGGTATGTGAGATGGGTATGTGAGATGGGTATGTGAGATGGGGCAGAGACTATGACTCACCTCCATGGCCCTCATGCTGATGATTTCCACACCACACTTCTTGCCTCGCTCCACTAGGTCACTGCCGTAGGAGTCCATGACTACTATGACTTTAAGGCCTGGCGTTAACTTGTTTTCTACACTGTCTAGTAAGAGTCTGGCCTTATCTGGCTTGTCAGCAAAAATCACAGAGAGTTCAGCTGTAAAAGAGAGAGGATGAAGAGTAAGCATTGGGGTGTTTGACTCTAATATCTGACCCTGGAATAGGGTAAGTGCTACATTCTCCTTCTTCTTCTACTGAGTTTGTTTTTTTTTTTTTTAATTCTTTTCCCCTCAAGGTTTGCATTTTACCACTTTCAAATTTTTTTAACTTTTTCAGGCATTAACCAACAACTAGGTTGATGCTCAGATCCCAAACTTACCTTTGTTGACTATATACGTGATGGCTTCAGCTCCAAGGGTATCATAGAGGGGAACCACCACCATGGAATATGTGAAGCATGCCAGCTCAGTGATCACCCACTAAATGGTAAAGATCAGGGAGAAAAGAGGAAGATGTTCTATCAGAATCACTCCAACACTCCTCTGAGAGTCAGCAGAATAAAATCAACATTTGTTTTTTGTATCTACACTCAGTATAAAGGAGAGCTTCATAAAGAAAATAAAATCCTTCCTCCTTCTTCCAAAGAAACTGTAATGTGCCTGAAGAAGGGAGGCAAGCCTGTGAAAAGACATTAATAATAAAACCAGTGAGCATGGGTAGGGGCAGTCAGGCTAGAAGGGCAGGCAGGCTGGAGCAAGATAACTGCAGAGCAGACGCTTGGGAAAGGCCCACAGCAGTATACAGAACAATGTGGGGGTAGGGGAGGAGGCAATATATATCTCTAACAGGAAATTAAAAAAAAAAAACTTCCCCCTGAAAAGTGTCACAGGAAAGAAATGACAGAAGGATTACTCATCTTGCCACAGCAAGATGACTTACCTAGCTGATCAACATTTCTGGTGACCCTTTTGGCCACTGCAGATATTTCTGCATGACTCAGCTGCCGTGGGAAGAGAGCACAAGCATCCCAACATCTCACAACTTGGCCTGGAACTGGGATGTTGTGGGGTATTTTGTTTTTGTTTTCTTTTGCCAGTACTGGGGCTTGATCGCAGGGCCTAAGCACTGTCCTTGGGCTTTCTCAAGGCTAGAGCTCTACCACTTGAGCCACAGCACCATTTCCAGCTTTTTCTGTGTATGTGGTACTGAGGAATTGAACCCGGGTCTTTGTGCATTCTAGGCAAGCACTGTATCACTAGGCCAAACTCCCAGCATTTTTTTTTTTTTTCTCTTTTCTGGAACAGACTTTAAGTTGTCAGCAGTGGAATCAGAGCCTCTTGCCTCTCAAGAGAGGACATGTGCCTTTCACAGCCCTCTCTTTGCTGTGTCTTATTCTGTCCCTTCACTGTTGTCAAGTACCTCACTCCTCGACTTGGATACAATGTGATGTGAATGTATGCAGAGCCTGGCAGCCTTTGACCTTGGCCTCCCCACCCCTATTTCTTTAGAGACTCCATTCAGGTATCTCCACCAAGAAGCCCTCCTTGGCTGATTACCTATAATCTTCTCACACCACATTAGAGAATTATCACCTCTGGGGTTTGTCTTCCCTTATATAACACCAGGGATAGAACCTAAGTCATTGTGTGCAGAGGGGCTCTATATGGTGCCTGGCCTGTAGCAGGTGTTGAATGTAGGACGCGGTCTAGTTGTTGTAGTGAGGGAGATGCTATGGGTATATATACTCATGGTAAAATTCTACTAGAGAAAATATACTAGATATGTTTGTCTGGAATAAAAGAAACCAATGTCTATAAGTATAGTTGCAGGCCAGCTGTGGGGAATGCTATTTTTCCTTTCATGGAACATGACTCTTTCTTTTTTGGGGGGGTGGGTGTGTGTCATGGGGCTTGAACTCAACCTGGGTGCTGTCCCTGAGCTCTTCAGCTCAAGGCTACGGCCCTACCCTTGAGCCAAGCTCCACTTCCTGTTTTCCTTTTTTTCCATATTGTAAAGAATAGAAGGGTTACATTATATTCACCAGATAGAAGGTGCGTTACTTCACATACATTGATACCCTTTCTCATGTCTTAGTCCCCATTTCCCTCCCCCCACCCCCACCCCTCATCTTGTTTTACCCCCTTCCCTATGCGATTTCAAATAACCAAATACAAAGTGAGATACTGTAACAATATGAGATAACCAAGGGACAGCAAGAGAGATGAGAGATAACATAGAACATTAAGGACAATAATCACTCATTATATGGCTTTTGTTTCTATATCCTGGAGGTCCTTTCATTTAGTGTCATTCTATATGTCCTTATGTATCTAGGTTTTATTCTATTGCAAATCTCTGCTAGGAGAGCCCAAGGTTTCTAATGATTATGACAAATGAGGGAAACCATTGAGCCTATGTTTCTTTGAGTCTGGCTTACTCCACTTAATATGATTTTTTCCAAGTCTTTCCATTTCCTTACAAATAGGGCGATGTCTTTCTTTCTTTCTTTCTTTCTTTCTTTCTTTTTTTTTTTTTTGCCAGTCCTGGGCTTGAGCTCAGGGCCTGAACACTGTCCTTGGACTTTCTCAAGGCTAGAGCTCTACCACTTGAGCCTCAGCACCACTTCTGGCTTTTTTCTATGTATGTGGTACCGAGGAATCGAACCCAGGTTTTCATGCATGCTAGGCAAGCACTTTAACCACTAGGCCAAACTCCCGGCCCCTGTCATTCTTTCTGACACAGAATTCCATTGTGTATAAATACCACATCTTGTTGATCCACTCATCAAGTGAGGGGCATCTGGGTTGGCATCATCCAGAAACAAGGACATACTAAATCCACTAGCACAATGATGTTCATTGCAGCACTATTTACCATAGCAAAGATATGGATCTACTTCCTGTTTTCTAGAGGTTAACAGGAGATAAGATTCTCAGTTCCTTCTGTGCCTCAGCTGACTTAGAATCTTGATCCTCAAATCTCAGCCTCCTGAGTAGCTAGGATTAGAGGCGTGAGCCACCGTGTCCGTCTGGAACATGACACTCTTAAGAAGCTATTCTGATTTATAAATCAGGAAGCAGCATGGATCATGTCTTTTGGATACAAGTATGTAAAACAGTAAGTTTCATTCCTTAAGCCCAATGACAACTTTTCCCAAAGCAGCTCTGCTACTAACTTGCTGACTAACTTTTTAAGCAATACCACCAAGATACAGTCTTACTTAAACTGACTCTTATTTAAATTGACAAGCATGAGTCTAGGTAGTTAAGTAATACACTATACGTACATGAAGCCAGCTCATAGGGGTCCTGCCCCCACAGCCCCAAGATTTTCTTTACTTGCCTCTTTGTTTCTCTCTCTATTCCTTTCTCTATTTCTCTTCTCTTCAGTTCTCTCCTTCTCTCTCCCTCATTTCCCTCTCCCTCTCATTGTCCCCCCCCCCCCCCCCCCCCGCCTCTTTCTCTGCCCGGGGTTAGCCATGGACTCTGTTCCTTCTACCTATTTCTTCTGAAGATCTGGGATTACAGAGACATGAGCCACCTCTCCTGCTTGTTTGTTGAGATAGGGGGAGGGGTCTTGCTAACTTTTTGCCAGGGCTGATCTCAAACCACAATCTTCCATCTCTGCCTCCCTCTAGCTGTGCTCATAGGTACATGCCATCATGATGAACTTTTTTTTTGAGACAGAGTATTGCTAACTGTTTTTGGGGGTGGGGGGAGGAGGAGAAAGGGCTTTGCTAACTTTAGATTTTAACTGTTATTATAAAGGTGATATGCAGAACGGTTATAGTCATGTAAGTCAGGTAATGAGCATATATCCTTTTGGACAATGTCACCCTTTCCATTGCTCTCTCCCAGTTTTTCCCTCCCATCTCCACCATGAGTTTTGTATGGTTTATTTTCAATATCAAGTCTAGTGAATATCACTGCTGCATTTATTGACCCTTTGTCCCTTCATTTTTTTCTTAAACCCAAGTTGGCCTAGAACCACAATCTTACTCCATTACCATCTCCTGCAGAGGGGGGTTGGCCCCTGGCTTGACTTTGAGATAGTGTCTTGTTACTTCCTTCTGCCCTTCCCACGTTGTCCTCAAACTATAATCCTCTTCCCTCTATTTACCAAGTACCTGGTATAGGTAGGCATGAGCTATCATATCCACTGTCTCACATGTATAACTTCATAAGGCACAAAACAAAGCCTTTCTCAGCAACACACAGACCAGAAAAGCTAGGGTCAAGCAGATGCCTGCATGAGCTCTGGTTCCTATCTACCTCCACCCTTCAGAAGACAAGTATAGGCATCTAGTAGTTAATACCTCAGGTCTGTTTTGAGAGAAGATGCCGATGAACTGATCTGAGGAGGCCTTGAAGCCCTTCTGGATCAGGGCCGAGCCTATGCACTCTGACATTTCTGCAACCTGAAAGGAGGGAGGAAGACATCAGAAAATAGCACTGGGCCCCATTTCAGAGAACAAAATTCACCAGATAACATGTGTAGTACAGTCAGCAAGCAGCCATGCACAAGAGAAGGGCTATTCCTTTACTGAAATTATTATAATGCCACAGTTTTATTTGTTACAACTCAAAATTATTGGAACTGATTATATGCTTTCTTCTGAAAAGCAAAGGAATCTGAATAACTATAGATGACACACAATGATGTCACAACTTTACATTTACTTTTTTGTTTTAGTTTTATATTATAAAAGCAATAAAGAGATATGGATTATTCTCTCAATCTGTCTATGTCTCTTTCTTTCTCTCTTGCTCACTTTCTCAATATAAAAAACTAAATCCAGGGCCTTGTACATGCTAGGGGCAAGGGCTCATTCCATCTATCTCCCTTCCTTTTGACAGTCCTGGGGCTTGAACTCAGAGCCTAGGCTCTGTCCTTGACCTTCTTTTGCTCAAGGCTAGCACTCTACCACTTGAGCTACAGCACCACTTCTGGCCTTTTCTGTTTATGTGATACTGAGGAACTGAACCCAGGGCTTCATGCATGCTAGGAAAGCACTCTACTGCTAAGCCACATTTCCCAGCCTTGTTGTTTTGATACAGTCTCAGTATGTAGATGTAGACTCCAGGTTGCCCTGGGACAATTCTCTTGCCTCAGCTTCCAGAATACTAGGTTGCAAGACACCACCACACCCAGCTAGAGGTTTTTGTCTTTGTTTTCTTTTCATGCATAAAGAGCAGCAAAGTAACATATCGCTGGTAACAGAAGCAGCCAGTTTTTTTTTTTTAACTTAAAAAAATTAAGAGTAAGATCTTCTCATTGGAATCTACAATTCTGTTGTTGAGTTTTTATTCTTAGCAAATCATTCAATATATACAGAGGTTTTAGAAGTCTTTCTGTACTTATTCAAAATGATCTAAAGTAAAAAACCAACAAACACTAAGGCAAAAAGGCAAGTGGCTGGCTAGTTAAGTGAGTGCATGAGAAAAATGCTAAGTAAACACTATAATTGTGAGGAACAGCAAACTTTGGTTAATAGTATTTAATAATTATTATGAGCAATATCTAAATAAGTTTAAAAATCAATACTATTAATGAAAACACTTTAAAAATCTATTTACATTTGAATTCTCAAGTGTACTTTTAAAGCAAACACACACACACACACACACACACAGAGGCCTGTGGGAAATGTTGCCCCACCCATCCCCACCAGGAATCCAATTGGTTCTGGGATGTGGAGCCATCCAGCTTTGCCTGTGGGAATCACATTGACATTGGCAGGGTGACAGTGGAGTGACTGAGAAGGCTGGGTGTCTTCTATTCCACAGAACAGCTCACAGCTACAGGTGGCACTTGAAGGACTGGAATCTGAGGAATATCTGCAATTGTTTGCAGACCTCATGGGGAGAACAGACATCTATATGTATTTCTAGAAAGATGGTGCATATCCTATCTTTATTTAAAAAAAACTCAAAGAAATTGCTAGCCTTCAAAAGGTCAGATTAATTGGGCAAATATAAAAAATAAAATAAAAGTTGGGCACTGGAGGCTCATGCCTATAATGCTAGCTATTCAGGAGAGTGAGAACTGAGCACTATGTTTTGAAGCCAGACTAGGCATGAAAGTCCCTAAGATTCTTACCTCCCAATTAGCCACCAAAAGCCAGAAATGGAGATGTGGCTCAAGTAGCAGAGTGCTAGCCTTTAACAGAGAAACTCAAGAACAGCATGTAGGCCCTGAGTTCAAGCCCCAGCACTAACACAAAAATAAATAAATAAGTAAATAATACAAATCAAAGTTGATTTCACCAGAGTCCACTTTACATCTTCCCCAGACTTCAACTGAAATGTGTAAAACATAGATAAATACCTTTGGAAACTTCAAAGATTGGGCGTCTGTCTTGAAAAATTGAATCTGCAACCTTGGTCTTTCCCCTTCCAGCCAATAAATAGAGTAACATTAATCCTGAAAGCATTGGAGAATTCTTTGAGGCCTGAAAGCCATCATACATATGTGGCTAACACATATGAACTTTTCACAGGACTTGTGGAAGTGAGACAGGGACTAAAGGCACAACAGAGGTAAGAATATCCCCGGTCACCTGAGTTACATAGTGATGTTCCTTCTTTGGCTAGGCAAGGCATGATATAGTTCACACTTTTTCTCTTGAGATGGAGCCTATTGCATTCTCATCACCCATCCTTGAGGAATGGAAAGAAATTATGGTCTCAGCCCAAGGAGTCCCTGTCAGTACTAGTCCCAGATGTGCTTTGTGGCAAAAATGACAACTCCACACACATACCCACACACACACACAACACACACACACACACCCCTTCAAATAAAGAAGCAACTTTCACCGAAATCAATTTGTAGTCATGAATGCCACAGGATTACCTGGCTGGAAGCTAGAGAGAGAGACAGAGAGTAATTTCCTGGACAGCTGTGCTGTGTGGGAAACAAGGCAGGGAAGCTGGCTTCCAGCTGTGCCTGCTTGTCCTGGGATTGCACTGGGGAAAATGCAGTGATGTCTAGATTTGGCGTAATTATAGTAAAATAAACATAAAAAGCAATGCCTTCCTGTTCTATAACCTGACATTCATAAACTATGTAAATAATTAGAGCCACCAATCAGTGGAACCAGAGAGTGAAAACAGTGAAAATACTTCAGTTCCATCTTCTATTGTGTCCAAAGAGCAACCCAGGTCAGTTAGGAGCTTTAGGCTGGCCTATAACTCAAGGTCACATCCAGGAAGAGCTGGCCTAAGGCAGCCTTTGAGGATCTATGCTGAATCAGATTGAAGCAGAAGCTGTCAGGCCTAGGTTACTTCCTGTCCAGCTGCCAATGTGCAGTTGTGATTTGGGGCAAGTTATACTTCTTCCTCTGGCATGTTTTCCTCATTTAAAAAATATGACAGTGATTTATTTATTATTATTATTATTTTTTCCCAGATCTGGGTACTGAACTCAGTCCTTGGGCTTTTCCCTCAATAGTGCTCTACTATTTCAGCCATAGCACTGCTTTTTTTTTTCTATGTATGTGGTACTGAGGAATCGAACCTGGACTTTGTACATGCTAGACAAGCACTCTACCACTAAGCCAAACTCCTAGCCCCATGAGACAGTGATTCTTACTGCAGGTTGAAGCTTCCAAATTCCTAGTACCCCTCAGGTAGAGAAGAGTAGTCCCATTAGGGTCTCAAAGGAGTCATATGCTTCCAAGTGTTTTGGCCCTAATTATGGTTAATTCTGTAGTATGGTGATCAGTCAGAGCCAGGAAACTCACCTGCTTGTAGGAAAGCCATTCATAGGGTTGGTCTGGTTTCCGAGAGCCTAAACAAGGGCCATTGTCTAAAAAAAAGGGGGGGAGGGGAATCACAAAATAAAGGATGGTCCTAACATGTACAAATATGCCTGTATTTTGATTCTATCCCACCATATTCTACATGATCCATTATTGTTTTTTCCATATATTTTCTATTGTAATTAATAGAAGGGTTACATTATATTCACCAGATAGAAGGTGCATTACTTCACAAATTGATACCCTTTCTCATGACATGGTCCCCATTTCCCTCCCCCTGCCCCCACCCATCATCTTGTTTTCCCCCCTTCCCTATCCGAATTCAAATAACCAAATAAGCATATATATAATATATCAGATAATAAGGTAAAATACTGTAACAATATGAATTAACCAAGCAACAGCAAGAGAGATGAGAGATAACATAGTACATTAAGGACAACAATCAGTAGTTATATGGCTTTTGTTTCTATATCCTGGAGGTTCTTTCATTTAGCATCATACTATATGGCTTTATGTATCTAGGTTTTACTCTATTGTAAATCTCTGCTAAGAGAGCCCAAGGTTTCTACTGATTATGACAAACGAGGGAAACCACTGAGCCTATGTTCCTTTGAGTCTGGCTTACTTCATTTAATATGATTTTTTTCTAGGTCTTTACATTTCCTTACAAATGGGGCGATGTCATTCTTTCTGATGGAAGCATAGAATTCCATTGTGTATAAATACCACATCTTCTTGTTCCAATCATCTAGTGAGGGGCATCTGAGTTGTTTCCATATCTTTGCTATGGAAAATAGTGCTGCAATAAACATCGTTGTGCTAGTGGATTTAGTATGTCCTTGTTTCTGGACGACTGGGTAAATGCCAAGTAGTGGAATTGCTGGGTCATAGGGGAGCTCTATGTTTAATCTTTTGGATGCTACATTATTCTATGTTAATTATTTAATTAGAAAGGAGTTCAAGTCAGAAATGTTTTCTCCCTGGACTTTGGTCTGAATTTTTTTTTTAATTTTTGGTGTTCTGTTTTATTTCTAAAAGGAGCAGGGGAGATGGGGATAAACAGAAGAGGAAAAATAGGAAATTACAATCTTTCTGGACACTCAAGTTTTGAATTCTCTTTAATATCCTATTGGTTTAGGCCAGGAGCCAGTAGTAAGAAGCAGAGATCCTGTTGCCACAAGTTTTCTGATGAGGAATCTCTCAAAACTGCAGAAGTTTAAAGTATTCTCCCTCAGAATATGGAAAGAGAAATGAAGTTATTTATCTGACCAAATTCTGATTGCCCAAACAATCAGCTAAAATCCCATGAATTCTTATTACATGGGTAAAATCCTAATGGCCCAGAAACAAACTGAAGGAAAGATGAAAAAGGAGGAAGAATAGGGATTATCTGTGAGAGCCAAAGTTAAGAATGCTTTCAGATACATTCTGATTCCAACCTAGATAGCAAAAAATAAAGAAAGAGATCCCAATACATCTGTCATCACCCACTGTAGGTTTGAATTCAGAAAGGCATTCTACATTTTTGCAATGGTGGGGAAAGAGCTAGAACCCAGGGCCTTACACATGTTAGGTGAGTGCTCTCCATTTGAGCGAGATCTCCAGCCCTCAAACAGGTGCTCAGATTGGGCTATAGATATGGGATAAATGAGAGGAAAAGCAGGAGAATGGACCTCCCTGGTGTCATGACAAGCCTGGCCCAGTTATCCAGATTTTATGCTCTAGAGAGGTGTGATGTACATGCACATTCAAGCACCAGTCATGAAGATGGAACACAATGACTTTTCAACAGAAAGAAAACATTTTGGACCCTCTTTAGTTTGCATAAATTACAGTAAAGGCAGAGCAGTAGATGACTGCTGATGGAGAAAAAAATGCATCAGCTGTAGGAAACCCTGTCATTTTATTCCTCAAGAATAGAGGCTAGAAAATTACAGCCAATGGCCCAGAGTCCCATTGCTTGTTTTTGTAAACAATGTTATTGGAACACAGATGAAAGTCATTCATTCATGAATTACTGAAACTCTGTCACTTACCATATGGCTTAAGAAGACTAAAGTATTTACTATCTGGCCATCCACACGTAAGCATACCAACTCCAGTTTTTGTCTGTGGTGATAAAGCCCCAGGCTCACCCTGTAACTTAAAGCATATACCCAGGCCCTGCTATTAATACCTTTTATTTATTTTTTTTGCCAGTCCTGGGGCTTAAACTCAGGGCCTGAGCACTATCCTTGGACTTTCTCAAAGCTAGAGCTCTACCACTTGAACCACAGCATCACTTCCAGCTTTTTCTATGTATGTGGTACTGAGGAATTGAACCTGGGTCTTCGTGCATGCCAGGCAAGCACTTTACCAGTAGGCCGAACTCCTGGCCCTGAGAGAAGAGTTTTATAAGATTAGTAAGAATTTAGCACAAATGCTGATTAGGGGTGGAAAGAAAAGGACTGTATGATCAAGAGAAGGAATAAAAGCACTCAAAGGCTGGGTAGGAGAGCAGAGGTGGCCTTGTTTGAAGATTGTATTCCAGGGGGAGTGATGCTAGAAAGGAGGAAGGTACCAGACTTCATAGATCCCTATGCTACAGTTAGAAACACAGGGTCAGTTCATCAGCCAACATTTCCAAAGTGCCTTTTTTTTTGGGGGGGGGTGGGTCATTGGGCTTGAACTCTGGGCCTGGGCACTGTCCCTGAGCTCTTCAGCTCAAGGCTACCACCCTACCCCAGGGCCTGGGCATTGTCCCTGAGCTCTTCAGCTCAAGGCTACTGCCCTACCACTTGACCCACAGTGCCTCTTCCGATTTTCTAGAGGTTAATGGAAATAAGAGTCTCTCAAACTTTTCAGTGCCCAGGATGGCTTTGAACCTTGATTCATACACCTTAGCCTCCTGAGTAGCTAGGATTACAGGCATGAACCCCTGCATCCAGCCAAAAGTGCCTCTTATGGATCATTGCTTCCTAGGAAGGTCAAATGATGGTCAACTGTGGTCAAATAAACTTGAAAACTCCGGATTACCCGGGCCCAGTTAAACAAGTTTTCCTTGACTGCAGAAACATTAGCATCCATCAGGAGCTACTATACACTTGGCTTTCTATAAAATGTAACACATTATTTGGTAAGGAAACCCCCTGGGACATGGGAAATATCCAGAGGATTCAGTGTGGTCTGACACTGGCTCTGAATAAGTTAGAGGAGGAGATGGAGGGCTTGAGCCATGCCAAGAAGGCACAAAGATTCACAGAAATGTGGATTTCAGAAAGGAAGGCTGCTCTTGCCTTGTGAGAAATAAGCAGTAAGTATCAGCCACACAAAGGCAGCA
The DNA here is from genome assembly GCF_031878675.1 of Megascapheus bottae. NCBI lineage: Eukaryota > Metazoa > Chordata > Mammalia > Rodentia > Geomyidae > Megascapheus > Megascapheus bottae. Next base: position 20,210,989 of record NC_143528.1, on the reverse strand, counting down.
GAAACAGGCTTACTTGACACATGCAGGCCCCTCTGGAAACCTTCGTACAGAGTTCTGACATCGTCGTAAAAGTACACAATGAGCTCATCACTGTCCAGGAGTGCAGACCTGCGAGCACCATCACTGCCCTATTGAAAAGACCAACAGGAAGAATAGCATGTTAGAAATGAGAAGACTACCACGTCTTGTCTCAGCGTGTGTACCCAGGGTAGAATGGCTGAATGAAGTTAGTTAGCATGCACATTCTCTTCTGTGCTTATTCATTTGTGGTGTGAGTCAGTTCATCTCAGCAGGTGTCCAGGATAGAGTATATTGTAATGAACTCTGTATTGTGGTCACTGTCATGCCAAATGAAACCCCTGAACCTGCTTCAACATAAATACATTTTTTTTCTTGCTAATGAATCACAAACAAAGTAAATGCCAAATGCACTCCACGCTATCCTCTCTGGGGACTGCTCAGTGAGTACTGCTTGAATCATGTGCTGAGGTGTAACTAATGGGAGTCACCTGTTTACATAGGGTGAGGAAGCTCAGGCTTTGGAGAAGCAAGATTAGGACAACATGGCTGTAGAGTTTCCTTTTCCTAAAGAAAACTGAAGGGAAGAGGAAAGAGGCTCATAGACTTATCAGCAGCTATCCAGCCAGACAAAGCCAAAGGAAAGGAGGGGTTCATAGGAAAATGCCGCCACCACCACACACACTTACAATTCTCAAGCTGCTGCCATTAATAGCATACAGCATAAACTGTTTAGCTCTGGTGGACACAATACACCACTCTGTTTTATTCCTATGACAGCACCTGCATTTTCTGAAAGATTATTTTGACAGTTCTAACTCCTTGCCAACTGCAATGAAATCCATAAGAAACTTCAGTTTCTTGTGTGGCATTTAATAGTCAAGGCCAGCAGCTACAGCTTCACTGTAGGTTCAGACCAGACCCAATGTCACTGACACCTTCCTCTAAGCTGTCTCCATCTACTGGCTCATAGGGACACTTGCTACAAATGACTCCACACTGGGGATAATGTGACAGTTCTTGTGAAATAGCAGCAGGAGTAGGAGCTGAGCCCTCTGGGGCCAAAAAAATACTTCCAGGGGTCCAGAGATCCATAGGAACGACAGAAGCAATCATTATAGACAGAAAAAAGCCTAGCTTCTACTTCACATTTGCAATGGTCAGGAGTCTCTTGGGGTTTCCCTGTGATAGAACTTCTGGTTTCACAAGAAAGGACTCCTTAAAAGCAGAAGAGATCACTTCCAGTTTGAGGTTTGATCAAAGAAAAGAGGCGCAACCTCATGAAACAGAGCAGGGTGGCAAAGTAACGACAGTGTGGCAGCCAGAGCTAATGGGCCACATTCCAGAGAATGCACTAAAGACTATTCATAAGCGCCACAGGTGCATGTGCATACACATGTATGTATGTATGTGTACATGTTACACACACACACACACACACACACACACACACACACACACACACTATGCTGAGGATGAACCAAGGGCTCACACATGCTAGACAAGCATTCTACCACAGAGCTACATTTCCAAGATATGTGTGTGTGTGTGTGTGTGTGTGTGTGTGTGTGTATTTTTTAAATTGGGGTCATGCACTTCCTCTTTGCCCCCCCCCTTTTAAGTAATGATTTACAAACTGCTTAAAATTATTTAGTGATTCAGAACTATATTACAGAATAAACTATCATTAGCAGTCTAGTAAGTTCCTGAAATGTTTTTCCTATATATAAAGTCTTTCAATATCTACTATGTACTATGTACGTTTTTAATTTTGGGGGGGAAGGGGTAGATAGAAGACTCAAACCTGAGGCCTTGTGCATGCCAGGCAAGTAAACTGTCATTTAGACTGTAGCCCCTTTGCCTAACTTAAAATCCTTTAAAAATTACCTTTAAGTAGTTGCACAAAGGAGGTGTTATTTAACGAGGCAGTTGATGAATACAATGCATCTTCATCAGTATCACCCCTTCAACATTCTCATATACTCCCACTGTCCCCTCCCTCTTACCTTTCCTTTTTTTTTATTTTGTGGGATGTACAATGAATTCTTGACTACATTCTCACCCCTACCCGCTTTTATTCATCTACCCTTCTACCCTTGAGCCTCCTTCTTCCATGTACTACTTTCCAGGTGCTTATTTTGTTGGGCTTTGACCTAGTCCTGAAAAACTACACTAGCTCTCCAGAGCTCTCCATAGGGTCTATTATACTTCAGTGTTTACATTCTATCTACCACAAATGAAGGAAACCATGTAACCTTTGTTTCTACGGGTCTGGCTTACTTAATATAATTTTTTAATTTTTAACTACGTGCGTGTGTGTGTGTGTGTGTGGTGGGGCAGTAGGGAGTCCTGGGCTATAAACTCAGTGCTTGGGCTCTGTTCTTGAGTTTTCTTTTGCTTAAGGCTAGTGCTCTACCAGTTGAGCTACAGCTCCTCTTCTGGTAGTTTATTGGAAATAGACTCTTATGAACTTTCCTACATGGTATGGATTCAAATCCAGATCCTCAGGTTTCAGCCTCCTGAGCAGCTAAGATTACAGGCATGAGCCACCAGCATCTGACCCCTTTTTAACTTACTTTCTTTTTTTTTGCCAGTCTTAGGGCTTTGAACTCAGGGCCTTGATGCTGTTCCTGAGCCTCTTCCTCCTCAAGACTAGCAATCTATCACTTGACCCACAGTGCCACTTCCAGCTTTTGTTTCTGAGTAGTTTATTAAAGATAAGAGTCTCATGGACTTTCCTGCTTGTGTTGGCTTCAAGCCATGATTCTCGATCTCAGCTTTCTGAGTAGCTAGGATTACAGGTATGAACCACCAGTGTCTGGCTCTTTTTTATTTAACCTTTTTTCCCCTGCCAGTCCTCTCAAAATGTGGCTTCTCTGTTTCTTTGCTGTACAACAATGGAACTTTTCAACAGTATCTCTTTAAATGGAACATTCTGCAGAGGGGGTTTTCAGAGCTAAAAACAAGGCAGATGGGACTCAGGTATATTCTAAAAAGCTTGTTTTGAGATATCTTTTAAGAAGAGACCAAGAATCATGGTCAGAGGAAGAAAACATATATATAATTTTATAAATATTATATAATGTAATATCTATCTATCTATCTATCTATCTATCTATCTATCTATCTATCGAGAAAATGTAATATAGGCCCAGAGACTAAGAAGCATGGGCTCTTCCTAAAGCCAAGGTCCACTTGAAACTTGCAAGGAACTGTTGGGAGATGAAGCACAAACTGGGGTGATGGCCTACAATCAGGCTGTCACTAAGCATGTCAGGAGATTCCTCTAGGTCCTTAGAGAAGAACTAGTCCAGAGACATTAAGATCTCAGAAGGGAATTGGTAGTCTTCTAGAATTGTAAATTATAGGGAAGAAATCTACCAGGGCTGTAACATTAAAAAACCCAAGCTCTACAGAAAGATTCCTAAGAGCCTGGATGAGGACGAAATACAGATACTGGGGCTAACTGGTGCCATCTTGGTGGATGATAGAGACTTTCCAAAAAGATTTAGCAAAAACTCCTACCCCCTGGTGATAGGCAGGCCTAAATTCCTAGAAGCAGGGGCAGGGACTTGGACAATAGGCTATAGGACCAGCCAGGTGTTTCTTGTTTCCACAATGCCCCTGGCTACTGTTGAAATGCTTCTTCCCGTTTCTTCTTCCCATAATGCCATGGTGTCTTGTTTAGCCAATGAAAAGAATCAGGGTGGTGTATTCTAGAGCCATCAAGCAATCAGTTCAAAGCCCAGGGGAAGAGATATTGGAGGAAACTTGTAACATAAAAACCACCCTCTGAGAGAACCCCATTTTGGACTCTTTTCCAAAAGTAGAGTTTCACCTACTTTAATCATTTCTTTTGCAATGAAAATTTCTTTCACTTTCAAATAAACTAACATTCAAGGTTTTCCCTTCACTTTCAAATAAGCTTACTCTGTTTACCTTAAACAATTTCTTACTTTGTAATTCTTAACGGGTAGAAAAAGCAAACCTACTCCTAAAGAGTCAATCTAGCCATCAAATGGAAAAGTAGGGTTCAGTGGGTGTGGATTGAGACCAGAGATAAAGTTTAGCTTGGATTTGGAAACCACATACTTCAGGAAAGGCCCCATCAGGGGCCAGTGGCTCACACCAGCAATCCTAGTACTCAGGAGGCTGAGGTCTGAGGATTTAGGTTCAAAGCCAGTCTGGGCATGGAAAATCTCAAGACATTTATCTCTAATTAACATCCAGAAAACTGGAAGTGGCCTTGTGCCTCAAAGGGTAGGATGGTGACCTTGAGCTGAAGAGTTCAGGGACAGTGTTCAGGCCCTGAGTTCAAGTTCCACCACCACCACCACAACAAAAAAAGTCCAGATCTCTGTCAACTTCTCAATGCTTACATCAAAAACCATTGTTTTAGAGGATCATCTAACAATCAGCTTTTCCGGGCTCTTTAAGGAGATCTAAGTTTTTGGAAGTATAGTATCTTCAGGAGTTTAAGAAACATGGAGATAAAAAAATGCCAAATCAAAGTTAAAGTGGCTAATTACACCCCTAATAAAGCCATCATCTTGACAACATAACCAGAGGACAAGATATTTATTATTATTTGAATTAGTAATTAAAATAATTAGCAAGAACTTGGAAATGAAACAGCAAGCAAGACAGATAGCCAACAGAGAATGCTAACCTAAAGGCACTTGTGAAACTGGGTGAAAAGTCACATTGTAAATTGTAAGACAGTACTTTATTGATGGAGAGAGACATGAAACTTTGAAATCAGTCACTCTATAAAATGATCATGCACTTATTCCTTTAACAAATTATCATTTAAATTTACATTTAAATGCTTTTCTTCTTGGATGAAAATATTAGTGTGAAAACACTGGGTACTCACAGCCTTGTTACATCTAGAAGTGAGAAGGGTTGCACTTGTGTGCTGAGAGCTCAGCTATAACAGCTAATGCCCAAAATGTCCCACAAAAGACAGCCACTTCAGAAGGAGGACTTTTTTGCTACTGGATTATTCTAGTCCATGAGTCTATTTCTAGGAACATCTGCTGAAATGGAAAATAGATACCTAAGTGTGGCATTCATACATACCTGGCTCTTGGGTGAGGGGCTGAAATCAGACTTGTCAGTCATCAAGACTGTGACTCAGGAATAATAATTACTATTTTTATGGCTTTTTAAATGTGGTTATATAGATTTTCCAGTTTCAAAAAAAAAAAAAGATGATGAGTCTAGCACACCAATGATTAAGGGAGTGGTCATTAGTCTATTCTCCAACATCTATACACACTAAGGCTCCTGTGAGATCAGTCTCCCACAGGGTAAACTAGGAAGTAAAAAGTTCAAGTTCTCCTGCAGAGCAGGAAGAGGGAAAAAGGTCAGGACAAGCAGAGGGAAAGGTTGCAGAAGGAAAACATTGAATATCTACATATCATTGGTTCCCAAGATTAGAACTCTTGCCAATATTTGACAAATAGGAACACCTGATAATATGTTTCATCCAAATTACTTTCCTGAGGATTTCTTAGGGATGGAAAGGCCTAAGCCTGCTGGGGCCTAGCAAGTTCAAGGCCAGAATTGCCAAAAGACAGGCCTAAACCTTATGAAGTACAGTGCCACCCATTTCAATCCATTAAGTTTAATGCCTATTGGGTATTTATTACTTGTTCTGAGAGAAAATTGGGTTAGGAGGTAGAAAGGAAAATATAACATATAAAGGGAAGAGAAACAAACCAAAGATAAGGGAAAAGTGGATGGGAGCCAAGTGACTTCCAAAGAGAGTGGCAAACAATTGACCGAATTTTAATGCTAAGCTCAAGGAGAACAGCATCACCATCCTAGGAGGACACCCCTCTCTCTCTACACCTCACAGGCCACTTCCCCTGTGTCCAGCCCACCAACATCTACTGCTTTGCATCACCAGACACAACTCTGCCTTTTCCTCCAGTGATCTTTCAGAGAGGACCTCTGCTTATCAATTCCTATTTCCAGCCACACTAGATCCTGATAGAGAAGATGAGGGCTTGTAAAAAGTAACCTATGGGAGTTCCCTCCACCTCTTATTTCTGAATGATAGGAGACAGGATTTTTAAAATTTATGCAACATGGCATATAATGTACTTGCATCATATTCACTGTTATCCTTGGTATCCCCTTTCCCTTTACCTGTTCTCTGTCCACATCCCTTAGTCCTTTTTACTTTCATGTCCCCTGGCCAGATTCCACATATGACAGCAAGTATGTCTTACTTGTCTCTGTGAGATTATCTTATTTTGTGTAACATGATCTCTAGTTACATCTATGTTTCTGCAAAAGATAATTTCATCCTTCCTTATGATGGTCCCAACTTCTTTTGTGTATGGACAGTAGGTTTCATTAATCCATTCATTGATTTGGGGGCACTTAGGTTGTCTCCTTACAAGAAGGATTGGTGTGCAAGTATCTCTATTGTATTCTAACTTAAGATTCTTTCTGAGTAGGTATCTCTGAGTAGTACAGCTGGACAAGGTAGTAGTTCTATTTTAGCTTTTTGGGGAGACCTCTATAGTGGTTTTCCTACTGGTTACCCAAATTTACATTCCTGCCAGCAGTGTCTAAGGGTTCTCTTATCCCCATCTACCCTCCCTAGCATTTGTTGTTGGTTTTGGTGTTCTTGATGGTAGCCATTCTAATTGTAGTGAGATGAAATCTCAGTGTTGTTTTGATTTGCATTTCCTGATGGATTATGATACTGAACAAGTTTTCATGGATTTACTAGCCATTTGTATTTGAAATTGAAAAAAAAATATCTATTAGCTTCTTGTCCATTCATTGCTCTTTTTGTACTTTTTGGGGTTGTGTATATATTCTGGATATTAATTCCCTGTTGGTTTCTTCCTGTTCCCCCTCTCCACAATTTACTCACAAAATGACAAGTTTTAATTTCCTAGTATCACTTTTGTTAAAAGTACAATAAATTGTTTATCGGGGTTTCACTATAGTATCTCACATCTGCATGTATCACGCAGTTCAACTGATCATATTTATATGTATATACACATACATATGTACATATACGCACATCACACATATGATCCTGCATGTATATACACATTTATATTTTAGAAAACATGTAACTTGCCTTTTTTGTGTACCTATGTTCCTTATTTGTAAGTGAGGCCTGTAAGAAACAGCTTTATTTGTAAAAATTACATTGAGTTTTCAGATCTATTTAATCATCTTCCTATAAAGTGAGATTTTGCTTTCTTTCTAGGTCAGAAAATATAAATCCAGGAATAAACAGGTTTTATATTTTACTTATTTTGCGAGGGGTTTGAATTCAGGGCCTCATACTTACTAGGCAGATATTCTACTACTTGAGTCATACCTACAGCCTGGCTTTTTGCTATTTATTTATTTTTTGCCAGTCCTGGAGCTTGAACTCAGGGCCCGGACATTGTCCTTGAGCTTTCGCAAGGCTAGCTAGCACTGCCACTTGAGCCACAGCACCACTTCTGACTTTTTCTATGTATGTGGTACTGAGAAATCAAACCCAGAGCTTTGTGCATGCTAAGCAAGCACTCTACTACTAGACCCACTCTACTCTCTGCCCTTTGCTAGTTATTTTATAGATACTTTTCTGCCCCAGCAGGTTTTAAACCATGAGCCTTTGGATATCATTCTTCTGGCTAACTACTGATGTGAACCACCATTGCCCTACTCTTTTATCCCCCTTTTTAAATAACACCTCTTTTCTTCAGAATCCCAAGACAGTCACTTAACTGGTCTATGACCTAATCTGAACAAGAGAATGGAAACTCTCCCAGTTCTCAGTCACTCCCCACAAAGTACCTTCTCAGTCACCATAGCTCCTTATCCACTTGATTTTTCATCCAGCAAAATCAAAGCCACAGGCACTAGCTACATGTATTTCTACATCAGACCCCACATCTTACAAACACCTAAAACTCAGTTTCCTTGAATACTGAATGTTGCAAAAAAAAATTCAGAAGGCATTTTTATAGTGTCTTATTAAGAAGCCTGTGAAGTTTCAGGAAAGGTGCTAAAATTATCCAAAGGTAGGAAAGTACTGACATCCATGTACTGAAATAAGCCTGCTGATCAGAAAGACCCCACAAGCCACTCTCTCTACCTGTCTCAACCCCTTTGTCCCACCTCACTAGGACTGCTGGCTGAAATGCTCTCAGCCATGGGGCACGGTTCAGGAAAGCATGTGCAAGGAGTCGGAGTCACTGAGGGTAGAATTAAAAGGGTAAGTCTTTGCTCGTGTCCTTATTTGGCTATTTGCAGGGAAGACCAGACAGACCATGAGGAATGGAGCTCAAGACCCTGCGATTACAAAGGGTGAGCAAATCAAAGTTAAGGCCAAACAACAGTAAAGATTCACATGAGGATGGCAGGAAAATATGAAAACAGAGCACCAAGCCAGGTCCTTTTTGAAATCTCATATGTACTTCTCTAACAATATTCGTATTGAGTAAGTTCCAAGGTAGGAAATGGGTTTACACTTAACGAGTGACTACAGAAACATTACGTACTATGTGATATTTGCCAACAGCTGCAGGAATGACCAGATGTTACTATCGTTCTAAATTTCTCTCCCTTTTTCTATCTCAGAGCAGGCCTGAAACTGCCAGTGTAATAACCTCATCTTACAGCTGGCTTTGGCATTTCTGGAAACCTCCAGGCTGGTATTAGCAAGTAGTACTAATGCCACCATTAAACCTAACTCTACCTTCCTTTTTCTTGTAGCTTTCACTCAGGATAGTCCCTAAATGTCTGCCTCACAGAAGTATCTGATCCTGCTCATCTCCACAAGAGATAACCCAGGACTCAGAACTGATCCCAGGCTTTCAAGTCCAGGAAATGATCACAATTTTTTGGGTTTCTGCTGTCGTGGCCGCTACAGGCCTGCACTTGCTTTATTTTCATACATCTGGTGGGAGTCTTTATTAAAAACATGAGTCAATATCAGCACTCTTCCTTGTAGAATTTGCTTTTGACACTTTGTAAGTGGGTGTTTGTACACACGCATGTGTGAAGACTGATTATGTAGGAAGAAAGGAGTGATTCCACCAGCTAGCCACAGAGAAAATTTCTACTTTATAGTAGATTCCCTGAACATTCTAAATATGGACCAAGATTGCTGATCCTTACATAAGAGTACACATGAGCTGTAAGGGCTGTGGTTTGTCAGGGAGAGCCACAGCACTGATGAAACCTCCGGTGGACTGTGACTTATGAATTTTAAAACCACCATAAAGTCAGTTGCTAGTGGCTCACTCCTGTAATCTGAGCTATTTTACAGAGTGAGATCCAAAGGATAGTAATTTGAAGAGGCAGGAAAGTCTAAAGCAGAAAAGTTCTAAATATCAAGCAAAAAAAGGGCTGTAGGCATGGCTCAATTGGTAGAGTCCCAGCTGAATAAACTCTGACACCAGAAAACAAAAAAAGAAGAAAAGAAGGAAGAAAGGAAAGAGGAGGAAAAACACCACAGACTAGGTATGCTATACTGAGTTGACTTCAAGTTCTTAACTACAAAGAACTACAGTTTTATGGCATAAAAGTAAGTTCCCTGGCATTTCCATTGGTTTAAGAATGATTCTCCCCCTCTGCCATAGACAGCAGAGGCCCTAAACAGCTCTTCCCACTGGCATACACAAACAAGGACAAAGCCTGTCCTGCATGGCAAAACTTCAAGTTCTTGCTGAATGAACACATATTTGGTAATTAACCTCTGCAAGTTGTGAAGGACAAAGTCCAAAGCATCACATCCTTCACATTATCCCTTCTGGGCTCATGATTAAGATGCTAGGGCAAGTAGCTAACCATATATACCCCATCCTACTGATGTTACACATTTCAACATTTCATCAACTAGCCAGCCTGTGATATGAATGTCCCAAGATCACTGAGTGTAAAGCTAAGTCATCCAGCTGGAAAAGGACAGGAATTACTTGCAAGGAAAAGGTTTTGTATTTGTAAGATGTGACTTCACATTAGAATCAAGGTCTAGTAACAAGGCCAGATACCGCATCTGCTGAAGGCTAACTGCTTTAGTTACTAGAGTGAGTTTTTAAGCCCAGCTTTAAAGCCGAGTTTCAGAAAAGCAAAGACAAATCTTCAAAGAACAACCATTCCACTAAAAGATGGGCTAAAGACTTAAAGAGAGGGGCTGGGAGTTTGGCCTAGTGGTTAAAGTGCTCGCCTAGCATGCATGAAGACCCGGGTTCGATTCCTCGGTACCACATACATAGAAAAAAGCCGGAAGTGGTGCTGAGGCTCAAGTGGTAGAGCTCTAGCCTTGAGAAAGTCCAAGAACAGTGCTCAGGCCCTGAGCTCAAGCCCAAGACTGGCAAAAAAAAAAAAAAAAAAAGACTTAAAGAGAGACTTTTCTGAAGAAGAAATAAGAATGGCCTATAAATACATGAAGAAATGGTTGGCATCCCTGACCATAAAAGAAATGCAAACCAAAACAACTTTGAGATTCCATCTCACTCCAGTTAGAATGGCCATGATCAAGAAATCTAATAACAACAGATGCTAGTGGGGATGTGGCTGGAAGAGATAGCTACTACACTGTTCGTGGGAGTGTAAACTCATTCAATCCCTCTGGAAAGTGGTACAGCAATTCCTCTATGACCCAGAAATTCCACTCCTTAAAATTTACCCAAACATCCATAATAAAGCCACTAGCACAACGATGTTCATTGCAGCACTATTTACCATATCAAAGATATAGAACCAACCCAGATGCCCTTCAGTAGATGATTGGATCAAGAAGATGTGGTACTCACACACAATGAAACTCAATGAAAGAATGACATTGCCCCATTTGTATGGAAATAGAAAGACTTGGAAAAAATCATATTAAGTGAAGTAAGCCAAACCCAAAGGAACATAGGCTCAGTGATTTCCCTCATTTGTAAAAATTGGTACACATCTAGGACTCTCCTAGCAGAGGATTACAACAGCTCAAAACCTAAGTACATAAGGTCACATAGGATGAGACTAAATGAAAGGATCTCTAGGATATGAAAACAAGAGCTTTATCTTGTGTGATTGTTGGTCTTAAAGTACGTTATTTATCTTCTCTTTTTTGCCCTTATGGTAATCTCATATTGTTACTGTATCTGACTTTGTTACCTGGTATATTGTGTACACGTTTATTTGATTATTTGAAATAGGAAAGAAAGGGAGGGGAAAACAAGATGATTGGGAGGGAGTTAGGGGAGGGAAATGGGGACAAAAATATGAGAAGGGGTATCAATGTGTGAGAAGTAATGTACCTACTATCTGGCGAATTTAACTGTAATAATCCCTCTAAACATTACCCCAAGAATAAAAAATAAAATAAATTTTAAAAAAGAAAAGGATTTCTTTGTTATAAAAATATTTTTGCTTGCCATAATTTATTCCCTTCTTTATTTTTTAAAGAATTTATTAACATTGATTTTTACATCATATTTCAAATGACATGTTTAACAAACAAGTATTCAAGAAGGGAATCTCTATATACAATCACTGGCACTTATTTTTTAAAAAAAAAAAAAAACATGAGGGCTGAAGTGTGGCCTAGTGGTAGAGTCCTTGCTAGCATGCACAAAGCTCGGGGTTCGATTCCTCAGTACCACTTACACAGGAAAAAACCAGAAGTGATGCCGTGACTCAAGTGGTAGAGCAATATAGCCTTGAGATTGCCCAAGGACAGTGCCCAGGCCCTGAGTTCAAGATCCTGGACTGGCAAAAAATAATATGAAGACAACAGAGATTTACATGGAAATGTTTGATGACAGTAGACATTGTCAAAAATCTTTCTGACCTAACTTGACAGTACGTCACTTCCATGTCCCCATGATTAAGAGGTACTCATATAATTTTCCCCCCACAAGTGTAATGGTCTTTATCTATGCTCAACAATGATTTGTGTTCTGCATCCCTTGATATGAACAGGTGAGCCCAGCAGTACCCAGTTCTGCTCTGACCACAACCGTGTCCAACCTAGCTTGGATTCAGAAGAGTAGAGCTGCTTAGGTTTGCTTCGTTTCTTTCACCTGCCACCTGGTGGTTGATGGTTTCCCCTGCTATATCTAACTTGTGTACAGAATCTAGACCCTTTCTAACCCTCCTTGTAATTCCTCCCTCCACACCTACCACTACCTTCAGACTGTGTGTTCACTTTGAGAAGAGCTTGCTCTTGAGTTCCACTACTCCAACACTGACTCCTCAGACTTACCTGGACTGATCTACACTTCTCCCCTCAGTCCTAGTTGTAGTAGACAACTTTTGACCTCTATAATGAAGGATACATACAATATAACTTCAGGTCTTCCTCCAATATCACCTCTTTAGAATCAGTTCTTTCATGTCCAAAATGTAAGTGCTAAGAGAGAAGGCACTGCTGGGCACCAGTGGCTCTTGCCTGTAATCTTAGCTACTCAGGGAGGCTGAGATCTGAGGATCATAGCTTAAAGCCAGCATAGGCAAGAAGGCCCAAGATACTCCAATTAAGTGCCAAAAAGTGGGAAGTGGAGTTGTGGCTCAAGTAGTAGAGTGCTAACCTTGAGCATAAAAGCCCAGGGACAGGTCAAGGCTGCCCAAGTACCAGCCCAAGAGATAAGGGGGTATCGGGGAAGGGAGGGGGGGGAGTGGGAGAAGAGAGAGAAAGAGAGGGAGAGAGGGAGGGAGGGGGGAGGGAGGGAGGAGGGAGAGAGAGGGAGGGGGACAGAGGAAAGAGGGAGGGAAAAAAGAGGGAGGGAGAGAGATAGAGAGCATTTATGTAAGAAGAAACCTAACATTAACAGTATGTGCTTTACTGGCCAGGCAGATATACTGGAAAAAAACAAAAAAAGAAGACAAAACAGACACTACTAAAAGAAAAAAAGAAAAGGAAAGAAAACACATTGCAACTGTCCCCTGCAATTTCTCACATAATAAGAATTAGACATTTCTGGGGTGGGAGTCTGGCCTAGTAGTAGAGTGCTTGCCTAGTATGCACCAAGACCCAGGTTGATTCTTTGGAACCACATACATAGAAAAGCTGGAAGTGGTGCTGTGGCTCAAGTGGTAGAGTGCTAGCCTTGAGGAAAAACCAAGGACAGTGCGCAGGCTCTGAGTTCATTCCTCAGAATTGGCCAAAAAAAAAAAAAAAGAAGTAGGCATTTCTAACAGTTCTGCTAAGCTATAAGTATCTAAACTGCACCATGCACCATATACTCTGCAGAAGAGAAGGAATGCCAAATCTTCACATGTATCATGAAGGATTAAGGTACAAAGGCTCACTTTTCCCAGCAACAGTTCAATCACTCTATATTTGTTTTTGGCAGGTATTAAATGGACATGTCTTTGGCATATGCCAGGTATAGAGTCTCACATCTGTAATCCTGGCTACTCAAGAGGTAGAAATTGGCAGGATCATCATTTAAGGCCAGCCTGAGCAAAAAGGTTGTAAGACACATTTCAACCAATAAAAAGCTAGGTGTTGTGGTATATGCCTATCATCCTATCCTCATGAGAAGTGTAAATAGGAGGATCATGCTCCAGGCGAGCCTGGGCATAAATGGGAGACCTTATTTGAAAATAATAAAAGCAAAAAGATCCAGAGGTGTGGCAAAGGCAGTAAAGTGCTGTCTACTGAGCAGGAAACCTTGAGTTTGAGCCTCAGTATTGCCAAAACAAAAACAAGCAAGCAAGAAAAGAACTGCATATGAATGAATCAAAAAAACTTAAAAACAACAACAACAAACAAACAAACAAACAACTAACAAACGGAGGGGAAAACTGGGAGTAGGTGACATTGTCCAAAAAGAAATGTACTCTTTATCTGATTTATGCAACCATATCCTGTTTATACATCACCTTTATAATAACAAGAAAAAAACTCTAAAACTCCATTAGCTAAAAATAAACTAATCTTTTTAATTCCAAAAAAAACTATTTATGAAGGCCAGGGTGTTGGGTGGAATGGTGTACATATTCTTTCTCCTACAACAATCAATCTGGAGGGAAATGGAGGGGTCTTTCAGATCCCCATGTAAAACAACACAGGCAGCAGCTTCTGTGTTGAAGATAAATGCTAAAAATAAATTCTGACCTAAGCAGGTTTCCCCCGAACAGCAAAGAGTAGGTGAAAAGTCACTACTGGGAACTGGGCTTCTTCAGCTTTTCAACAGCCCATGGATGTGTGTGTGTGTGAGCGCGCGCGTGCTGTATCCTAATATGCCTTGAAAAAGATGAAGGAAAGTAGAAAAGGAACACTAAGGAAGTATCCTCCTGAAGGTTCTTGGGTTTCTTTATGCCACTCCACCAACTAAGCCCTAATCAGACACGCTGGTTAAATGTTCCTAACTCTGAAGTCAGGTCGTTTGCAATCTTTACACTCAACGATACAAGCTCAGAGGCCTCTTGGTTCTTCCTTCATGTCTCCACCTAAAGGCTACAGCCATGTTATTCAGGCAAATTCCTACTCTAGAATCATCCTGGGTGAAATTCAGGAGTCTTATCACCGCAGTCTGAGGATCAGCTTTAAGAATCCAGTGTACTACCAATGGTCTTCTTTTTGTACATGCAGTCACTCTCCTTCCCGCTGAGCTATCACTCCTGCTAGGCAGGAATCTTGTGTGACCACCACCACAGAGCCTAGCCCAGGCTGAAAATCTCAGTGGGACTTCCTCAGTAATGTTCTGTGTGACTGTGGACTGTCAGCCTACCCCACACCCTTGGTCCTTAGGCCCTGTGTTTTGGCTCCCATGTCTGTCTACTGTCATTAGCAACTCCAAACAAATATTTGATTTTGATTGTGATCTTGAACCATATACCACTCTGATTGGATTTAATGAGCTAGAGAAAATGCAGAGAAAACTCAGAGTTTGCTGTCCCCCTCCCCTCCCCTCCCTCCCTCCCCACCCCTACTTACCGCCACTTCCACTGACTGCATGGAGAGGTCACATGGCGGCTTCAGGGCCTTGGGCCTCGTGGCATACCAGAAAGTTGTAAGTGCTGCAAAAGCCCCAAAGCCCATGAGCGTGTTGGTGGGAAGGGTGCGCATGTATTGACGGATATCAACCAGTTCTGGCAATCGAAAATACTGCAACAGTTCGTGGGCCTGCATGGTTCTGTGCTGGTGCTGCTTTAAGCCAAGTTCTGTGAGAAGAGAAAAATGGCACCTTTACTCCAGTGGGTAGAGCTCTCTTCAGAATTCTCACAATTCTGACTGGCTGACCAATCAAGACATTAACTCCACAGACTCCACAGTCTAGGTCTCCTCTTAGATGTCAAATTTCATTTTTCTTTCTTTTTTTCCTTTCTTTTCTTTTCTTTTCTTTTCTTTCTTTCTTTCTTTCTTTCTTTCTTTCTTTCTTTCTTTCTTTCTTTCTTTCTTTCTTTCTTCTTTTTTGGTGGGTCATGGGGCTTGAACTCAACCTAGGCACTGTCCCTGAGCTCTTCAGCTCTAGGATAGCACCCTACCCTTGAGCCAAGCTCACTTCCTGTTTTCTAGAGGTTAATTGGAGATAAAAGTCTCAGGTCCTTTTGTGCCCAGGCTGGCTTTGAACTTTAATGTCAGATCTCAGCCTCCTGAGTAACTAGGATTACAGGCATAAGCCACCGCACCTGGCCAAATTTCATTTTTCTAAAAACACTTTACAGTAATTCAGTTTTTGTCCCATTTCTCTATTATCTTGGGTTTAAAAAATGCTTTCATTAACCACATCAAAAAGACTTCACTTGTATAAAATTTTTACCATAAAATACTCAAATAAGTGAAATTTTATCTTTGTTCTCTTTCATCTAATCAAATGCATTCAATTCTCATTATCAAAGCTAATAGGGATATGAATGACATGAAGGTAAACAAACAAGCCCAAACCACCTAAGGACTCAGATATATTTTCTGACAGATCTCAGAACAAGTTCCCCAACTGGTAAAACAGACCAACCTAAGTTTCAACACCGCTCTCTCTCATCTTTCCAGCACTTGTGCAAACTTGCTCACCTCCCCCCTCTTGCCCCCACTTCTAACTTCTCTGTACTGGTGTTTGAACTCAGAGCTTTCTACTTACCAGGCAGGTACTCTACCATTTGAGCCACATCCCCAGATTTTGTTCAATACAGTCTCATCTGTTTGGTTGGGGCTGCTCTGGAGCCATGGTTCTCCTATTTATGCCTCCTGCATAGCTGGAATTACATGCACAGAGCACCACACCTAGTTACTGGTTGAAATGGGGTCTTGCTAACTGTTTGCCTGGGCTTGCCTTGTACCACAATCCTCCTGACTCCATCTCCTGATTAGCTGAGATTATAAGCACGGCCATCCCTTCCTAATATTCTTCACACCACACAGCTTGGCATACAGATGCTGGAAAACTCAGTTGGCTATTCTATATTTCCTCAGATATTGTTTCTAAAACAA